>NW_027476251.1:300000-387921 GCF_051020955.1 Megalopta genalis | reverse complement strand
AGCTAAGCCCTCTACTACGCATTGATTTGAAGCTAAATCATTTGTTTCGCATGGAATTGAAGCTACCTCGTTTGTTCCTCCAGATTTTGAAGCTATATCACTTAAATCGCAAGTATTTGAAGCTAAATCATGTGCGTCGCATGGATTTGAAGCTGAACTTTCTACATCGCATTGATTTGAAGCTAAATCTTGTGTATCGCATGGATTTGAAGCTAAACCCTCTACATCGCATTGATTTGCAACTAAATCATGTGTTTCGCAAGGATCTGAATCTAACTCGTTTGTTTCGCCTGCATTTGATGCTATATCACTTATATTCGCAAGCATTTGATGCTAAATCATTCGTTTCGCATGGATTTGAAGCTAAGCCTTTTACTTCGCATTGATTTGAAGTTAAATCATGTGTTTCCCTTGGATTTGAAGCTGAATCGTTTTTTTCGCATGCAGTTGAATCTATATCATTTATATCGCAAGTATCTGAAGTTAAATCATTTGTTTCTCATGGATTTGAAGCTAAACCTTCTACATCCCATGGATTTGAAGCTAAATCATGTGTTTGGCATGGATTTGAAGCTAAACCTTATACATCGCATTGATTTGCATCTGAATCATGTGTTTCGCATGGATTTGAAGCTAACTCGATTGTGTCGCATGCAGTTTAAGCTAAATCATGTATATAACAAGTATTTGAATCTAAACCATTTGATTCGCATGGGATTTGATGCTAAGCCTTCTACTTCGCACTGATTTGATGCTGAATCATGTCTTTCGCATGGATTTGAAGCTAACTCGTTTGTTTCGCATGCAGTTGAAGCTATATCACATTTATGCCAAGTGTTTGAACCTCAATCATTTGTTTCGTATGGATTTGAAGCTAAACCTTCTACATCGCATTGATTTGAAGCTAACTCATGTGTTTCGCGTGGATTTGAAGGTAACTCGTTTGTTTCGCATGCAGTTGAAGCTATAACACCTATATCCCAAGTGTGTGAAGCAAAATCATTTGTTTCGCATGGATTTGAAGCTAAACCGTCTACATCGCATTGATTTTAAGCTAAATCATGTGTTTCGCATCAATCTGAAGCTAACTCGTTTGTTTCGCATGCAGTTGTAGCTAAATAATGTATATCACAAGTATTTGTAGCTAAACCATTTGTTTCACATGGATTTGAAGCTAAGACTTCTATTCCGCATTGATTTGAAGCTAAATCATTTGTTTCGCATGGATTTGAAGCTAAACCCTCCACATCGCATTGATTTGCAACTAAATCATGTGTTTCGCATGGATCTGAAGCTAACTCGTTTGTTTCGCATGCAGTTGTAGCTAAATAATGTATATCACAAGTATTTGTAGCTAAATCATTTGTTTCGCATGGATTTGATGCTAAGCTTTCTACTTCGCATTGATTTGAAGCTAAATCATTTGTTTCGCATAGAACTGAAGCTACCTCGTTTGTTCCTCCTGCTTTTGAAGCTATATCACTTATATCGTAAGTATTTGAAGCTAAATCACATGTGTCGCATGGATTTGAAGCTAAACCTTCTACATCGCATTGATTTGAAGCTAACTCATGTGTTTCGCGTGGATTTGAAGGTAACTCGTTTGTTTCGCATGCAGTTGGAGCTATACCACCCATATCCCAAGTGTTTGAAGCTCAATCATTTGTTTCGCATGGTTTTGAAGCTAAACCTTTTACATCGCATTGATTTGAAGCTAAATCATGTGTATCCCATGTATTTGAAGCTAACTCGTTTGTTTCGCATGCAGTTGTAGCTAAATAATGTATATCACAAGTATTTGTAGCTAAACCATTTGTTTCGCATGGATTTGAAGCTAAGCCCTCTACTTCGCATTGATTTGAAGCTAAATCATTTGTTTCGCATGGAATTGAAGCTACCTCGTTTGTTCCTCCAGATTTTGAAGCTATATCACTTATATCGCAAGTATTTGAAGCTAAATCATGTGCGTCGCATGGATTTGAAGCTGAACTTTCTACATCGCATTGATTTGAAGCTAAATCTTGTGTATCGCCTGGATTTGAAGCTAAACCCTCTACATCGCATTGATTTGCAACTAAATCATGTGTTTCGCATGGATCTGAATCTAACTCGATTGTTTCGACTGCATTTGATGCTATATCACTTATATTCGCAAGCATTTGATGCTAAATCATTCGTTTCGCATGGATTTGAAGCTAAGCCTTTTACTTCGCATTGATTTGAAGTTAAATCATGTGTTTCCCTTGGATTTGAAGCTGAATCGTTTTTTTCGCATGCAGATGAATCTATATCATTTATATCGCAAGTATCTGAAGTTAAACCATTTGTTTCTCATGGATTTGAAGCTAAACCTTCTACATCCCATGGATTTGAAGCTAAATCATGTGTTTGGCATGGATTTGACGCTAAACCTTATACATCGCATTGATTTGCATCTGAATCATGTGTTTCGCATGGATTTGAAGCTAACTCGATTGTGTCGCATGCAGTTTAAGCTAAATCATGTATATCACAAGTATTTGAATCTAAACCATTTGATTCGCATGGGATTTGATGCTAAGCCTTCTACTTCGCACTGATTTGATGCTGAATCATGTCTTTCGCATGGATTTGAAGCTAACTCGTTTGTTTCGCATGCAGTTGTAGCTAAACAATGTATATCACAAGTATTAGTAGCTAAACCATTTGTTTGCATGGATTTGAAGCTACGCCTTCTACTTCGCATTGATTTGAAGCTAAATCATTTGTTTCGCATGGATTTGGAGCTAAACCTTCTAAATCGCATTGATTTGCAAATGAATCATGTGTTTCACATGGCTTTGAATCTAACTCGTTCGTTTCGCCTGTATTTGAATCTATATCACTTATATCGCAAGTATTTGAAGCTAAATCATGTGTTTCGCTTGGATTTGAAGCTAAACCTTCTACATCGCATTTATTTGAACCAATTCATGTGTTTCGCGTGGATCTGAAGGTAACTCGATTGTTTCGCATGCAGTTGAAGCTATAACACCTATATCCCAAGTGTGTGAAGCTCAATCATTTGTTTCTCATGGATTTGAAGCTAAACCGTCTACATCGCATTGATTTTAAGCTAAATCATGTGTTTCGCATGGATTTGAAGCTAACTCGTTTGTTTCGCATGCAGTTGTAGCTAAATAATGTATATCACAAGTATTTGTAGCTAAATCATTTGTTTCGCATGGATTTGAAGCTAAGCCTTCTACTTCGCATTCACTTGAAGCTAAATCATTTGTTTCGCATAGAACTGAAGCTACCTCGTTTGTTCCTCCTGCTTTTGAAGCTATATCACTTATATCGCAAGTATTTGAAGCTAAATCATGTGTATCGCTTGGATTTTGAAGCTAACTCGTTTGATTAGTCTGCATTTGAAGCTATATCACTTATACCCCAAGTGTTTGAAGCTAAATCATTTGTTTCGCATGGATTTGGAGCTAAACCTTCTACATCGCATTGATTTGCAGCTAAATCATGTGTTTCGCGTGGATTTGAAGGTAACTCGGTGGTTTCGCATACAGTTAAATCTCAATAACGTATATCACAAGTATTTGAAGCTAAACCATTTGTTTCGCATGGATTTGAAGCTAAGCCTTCTACTTCGCATTGATTGGATCCTAAATCACGTGTTTTCATGGATTTGAAGCTAAGCCTTCTACATCGCATTGATTTGCAGCTGAATCATGTGTTTGGCATGGATTTGACGCTAACTCGTTCGTTTCTCCTGCATTTGAAACTATATCACGTATATCGCAAGTATTTGAAGCTAAATCATGTGTATCGCCTGGATTTGAAGCTAAACCTTCTACATCGCATTGATTTGAAGCTAAATTATGTGTTTCGCTTGGATTTGAATGTAACTCATTTGTTTCGCATGCAGTTGAAGCAATATCACCTATATCCCAAGTGTAGGAAGCTCAATCATTTGTTTCGCATGGATTTGAAGCTAAACCTGCTCCTTCGCATTGATTTGAAGCTAAATTATGTGTTTCGCGTGGATTTGAAGGTAACTCGTTGTTTCGCATGCAGTTGAAGCTAAATCATGCATTTCACAAGTATTTGAAGCCGAACCATTAGATTCGCATGGATTTGAAGCTAAGCCTTCTACTACGCACTGATTTGAAGTTAAATCATGTGTTTCGCGTGGATTTGGAGCTAACTCGTTTGCTTCGAATGCAGTTGAAGCTAAATCATGTATATCACAACTATTTGAAGCTAAACCATTTGTATCGCATGGATTTGAAGCTCTGCCTTCTACTTCGCATTGATTTGACGCTAAATATTGTGTTTCGAATGGATTTGAAGCTAACTCGTTTGTTTCGCATGCAGTTGAAGCGAAATTATGTATATCACATGTATTTGCAGCTAAACAATTCATTCGCATGGATTTGGAGCTAAGCCTTCTACTTGGCATTGAATTGAAGCTAAATCGTGTGTTTCGCGTGGATTTGAAGGTAACTCGTTTGTTTCGCATGCAGTTGAAGCTATATCACCTTTAACCCAAGTGTTTGAAGCTCAATCATTTGTTTCGCATGGATTTGAAGCTAAACCTTCTACATCGCATTGATTTTAAGCTAAATCATGTGTTTCGCATGGATTTGAAGCTAACTCGTTTGTTTCGCATGCAGTTGTAGCTAAATAATGTATATCACAAGTATTTGTAGCTAAATCATTTGTTTCGCATGGATTTGAAGCTAAGCCTTCTACTTCGCATTGACTTGAAGCTAAATCATTTGTTTCGCATAGAACTGAAGCTACCTCGTTTGTTACTCCTGCTTTTGAAGCTATATCACTTATATCGCAAGTATTTGAAGCTAAATCATATGTGTCGCATGGATTTCAAGCTGAACCTTCTACATCGCATTGATTTGCAAATGAGTCATGTGTTTCGCATGGATTTGAAGCTAACTCGTTCGTTTCGCCTGTATTTGAATCTATATCACTTATATCGCAACTATTTGAAGCTAAATCATGTGTTTCGCTTGGATTTGAAGCTAAACCTTCTACATCGCATTCATTTGAACCAATTCATGTGTTTCGCGTGGATTTGAAGGTAACTCGTTTGTTTCGCATGCAGTTGAAGCTATAACACCTATATCCCAAGTGTGTGAAGCAAAATCATTTGTTTCGCATGGATTTGAAGCTAAACCGTCTACATCGCATTGATTTTAAGCTAAATCATGTGTTTCGCATCAATCTGAAGCTAACTCGTTTGTTTCGCATGCATTTGTAGCTAAATAATGTATATCACAAGTATTTGTAGCTAAATCAATTGTTTCGCATGGTTTTGAAGCTAAACCTTCTACATCGCATTGATTTTAAGCTAAATCATGTGTTTCGCATGGATTTGAAGCTAACTCGTTTGTTTCGCATGCAGTTGTAGCTAAATAATGTATATCACAAGTATTTGTAGCTAGATCATTTGTTTCGCATGGATTTGAAGCTAAGACTTCTACTCCGCATTGATTTGAAGCTAAATCACTTGTTTCGCATGGATTTGAAGCTAAACCTTCTACATCGCATTGATTTTAAGCTAAATCATGTGTTTCGCATTGACTTGAAGCTAAATCATTTGTTTCGCATAGAACTGAAGCTACCTCGTTTGTTAATCCTGCTTTTGAAGCTATATCACTTATATCGCAAGTATTTGAAGCTAAATCATATGTGTCGCATGGATTTCAAGCTGAACCTTCTACATCGCATTGATTTGCAAATGAATCATGTGTTTCGCATGGATTTGAAGCTAACTCGTTCGTTTCGCCTGTATTTGAATCTATATCACTTATATCGCAACTATTTGAAGCTAAATCATGTGTTTCGCATGGATTTGAAGCTAAACCTTCTACATCGCATTCATTTGAACCAATTCATGTGTTTCGCGTGGATTTGAAGGTAACTCGTTTGTTTCGCATGCAGTTGAAGCTATATCACCTTTAACCCAAGTGTTTGAAGCTCAATCATTTGTTTCACATGGATTTGAAGCTAAACCTTCTACATCGCATTGATTTGAAGCTAAATCAAGTGTTTCGCATGGATTTGAAGCTATCTCGTTTGTTTCGCATGCAGTTGAAGCTATAACACCTATATCCCAAGTGTGTGAAGCACAATCATTTGTTTCGCATGGAATTGAAGCTATACCTTCTACATCGCATTGATTTGAAGCTAACTCATTTGTTTCGCATAGAACAGAAGCTAAACCTTCTACATCGCATTGATTTGCAGCTAAATCATGTGTTTCGCATGGATTTGAAGCTAACTCGTTCGTTGCGCATACAGTTAAATCTCAATAACGTATATCACAAGTAATTGAAGCTAAACCATTTGTTTCGCATGGATTTGAAGCTAAGCCTTCTACTTCGCATTAATTGGAAGCTAAATCAGGTGTTTCTCTTGGATTTGCAGCTAAACCTTCTACATCGCATTCATTTGAACCAATTCATGTGTTTCGCGTGGATTTGAAGGTAACTCGTTTGTTTCGCATGCAGTTGAAGCTATATCACCTTTATCCCAGGTGTTTGAAGCTCAATCATCTGTTTCGCATGGGTTTGAAGCTAAACCTTTTACATCGCATTGATTTGACGCTAACTCATGTGTTTCGCGTGGATTTGAAGGTAACTCGTTTGTTTCGCATGCAGTTGGAGCTATACCAGCTATATCCCAAGTGTTTGAAGCTCAATCATTTGTTTCGCATGGATTTGAAGCTAAACCTTCTACATCGCATTGATTTTAAGCTAAATCATGTGTTTCGCATGGATTTGAAGCTAACTCGTTTGTTTCGCATGCAGTTGTAGCTAAATAGTGTATATCACGAGTATTTGTAGCTAAATCATTTGTTTCGCATGGATTTGAAGCTAAGCCTGCTACTTCGCATTAATTTGAAGCTAAATCATTTGTTTCGCATAGAACTGAAGCTACCTCGTTTGTTCCTCCTGCTTTTGAAGCTATATCACTTATATCGCAAGTATTTGAAGCTAAATCATATGTGTCGCATGGATTTCAAGCTGAACCTTCTACATCGCATTGATTTGCAAATGAGTCATGTGTTTCGCATGGATTTGAAGCTAACTCGTTTGTTTCGCATGCAGTTGTAGCTAAATAATGTATATCACAAGTATTTGTAGCTAAATCATTTGTTTCGCATGGATTTGAAGCTAAGCCTTCTACTTCGCATTGACTTGAAGCTAAATCATTTGTTTCGCATAGAACTGAAGCTACCTCGTTTGTTACTCCTGCTTTTGAAGCTATATCACTTATATCGCAAGTATTTGAAGCTAAATCATATGTGTCGCATGGATTTCAAGCTGAACCTTCTACATCGCATTGATTTGCAAATGAGTCATGTGTTTCGCATGGATTTGAAGCTAACTCGTTCGTTTCGCCTGTATTTGAATCTATATCACTTATATCGCAACTATTTGAAGCTAAATCATGTGTTTCGCTTGGATTTGAAGCTAAACCTTCTACATCGCATTCATTTGAACCAATTCATGTGTTTCGCGTGGATTTGAAGGTAACTCGTTTGTTTCGCATGCAGTTGAAGCTATAACACCTATATCCCAAGTGTGTGAAGCAAAATCATTTGTTTCGCATGGATTTGAAGCTAAACCGTCTACATCGCATTGATTTTAAGCTAAATCATGTGTTTCGCATCAATCTGAAGCTAACTCGTTTGTTTCGCATGCATTTGTAGCTAAATAATGTATATCACAAGTATTTGTAGCTAAATCAATTGTTTCGCATGGTTTTGAAGCTAAACCTTCTACATCGCATTGATTTTAAGCTAAATCATGTGTTTCGCATGGATTTGAAGCTAACTCGTTTGTTTCGCATGCAGTTGTAGCTAAATAATGTATATCACAAGTATTTGTAGCTAGATCATTTGTTTCGCATGGATTTGAAGCTAAGACTTCTACTCCGCATTGATTTGAAGCTAAATCACTTGTTTCGCATGGATTTGAAGCTAAACCTTCTACATCGCATTGATTTTAAGCTAAATCATGTGTTTCGCATTGACTTGAAGCTAAATCATTTGTTTCGCATAGAACTGAAGCTACCTCGTTTGTTAATCCTGCTTTTGAAGCTATATCACTTATATCGCAAGTATTTGAAGCTAAATCATATGTGTCGCATGGATTTCAAGCTGAACCTTCTACATCGCATTGATTTGCAAATGAATCATGTGTTTCGCATGGATTTGAAGCTAACTCGTTCGTTTCGCCTGTATTTGAATCTATATCACTTATATCGCAACTATTTGAAGCTAAATCATGTGTTTCGCTTGGATTTGAAGCTAAACCTTCTACATCGCATTCATTTGAACCAATTCATGTGTTTCGCGTGGATTTGAAGGTAACTCGTTTGTTTCGCATGCAGTTGAAGCTATATCACCTTTAACCCAAGTGTTTGAAGCTCAATCATTTGTTTCACATGGATTTGAAGCTAAACCTTCTACATCGCATTGATTTGAAGCTAAATCAAGTGTTTCGCATGGATTTGAAGCTATCTCGTTTGTTTCGCATGCAGTTGAAGCTATAACACCTATATCCCAAGTGTGTGAAGCACAATCATTTGTTTCGCATGGAATTGAAGCTATACCTTCTACATCGCATTGATTTGAAGCTAACTCATTTGTTTCGCATACAACAGAAGCTAAACCTTCTACATCGCATTGATTTGCAGCTAAATCATGTGTTTCGCATGGATTTGAAGCTAACTCGTTCGTTGCGCATACAGTTAAATCTCAATAACGTATATCACAAGTAATTGAAGCTAAACCATTTGTTTCGCATGGATTTGAAGCTAAGCCTTCTACTTCGCATTAATTGGAAGCTAAATCAGGTGTTTCTCTTGGATTTGCAGCTAAACCTTCTACATCGCATTCATTTGAACCAATTCATGTGTTTCGCGTGGATTTGAAGGTAACTCGTTTGTTTCGCATGCAGTTGAAGCTATATCACCTTTATCCCAGGTGTTTGAAGCTCAATCATCTGTTTCGCATGGGTTTGAAGCTAAACCTTTTACATCGCATTGATTTGACGCTAACTCATGTGTTTCGCGTGGATTTGAAGGTAACTCGTTTGTTTCGCATGCAGTTGGAGCTATACCAGCTATATCCCAAGTGTTTGAAGCTCAATCATTTGTTTCGCATGGATTTGAAGCTAAACCTTCTACATCGCATTGATTTTAAGCTAAATCATGTGTTTCGCATGGATTTGAAGCTAACTCGTTTGTTTCGCATGCAGTTGTAGCTAAATAGTGTATATCACGAGTATTTGTAGCTAAATCATTTGTTTCGCATGGATTTGAAGCTAAGCCTGCTACTTCGCATTAATTTGAAGCTAAATCATTTGTTTCGCATAGAACTGAAGCTACCTCGTTTGTTCCTCCTGCTTTTGAAGCTATATCACTTATATCGCAAGTATTTGAAGCTAAATCATATGTGTCGCATGGATTTGAAGCTGAACCTTCTACATCGAATTGATTTGAAGCTAAATCTTGTGTATCGCATGGATTTGAAGCTAAACCTTCTACACCGCATTGATTTGCAGCTAAATCATGTGTTTCGCATGGATTTGAAGCTAACTCGTTCGTTGCGCATACAGTTAAATCTAAATAACGTATATTACAAGTATTTGAAGCTAAACCATTTGTTTCGCATGGATTTGAAGCTAAGCCTTCTCCTTCGCATTAATTGGAAGCTAAATGACGTGTTTTGCATGGATTTGAAGCTGAACCTTCTACATCGCAATGATTTGCAAATGAATCATGTGTTTCACATGGCTTTGAATCTAACTCGTTCGTTTCGCCTGTATTTGAATCTATATCACTTATATCGCAAGTATTTGAAGCTAAATCATGTGTTTCGCTTGGATTTGAAGCTAAACCTTCTACATCGCATTTATTTGAACCAATTCATGTGTTTCGCGTGGATCTGAAGGTAACTCGTTTGTTTCGCATGCAGTTGTAGCTAAATAATGTATATCACAAGTATTTGTAGCTAAATCATTTGTTTCGCATGGATTTGAAGCTAAGCCTTCTACTACGCACTGATTTGAAGTTAAATCATGTGTTTCGCGTGGATTTGGAGCTAACTCGTTTGCTTCGAATGCAGTTGAAGCTAAATCATGTATATCACAACTATTTGAAGCTAAACCATTTGTATCGCATGGATTTGAAGCTCTGCCTTCTACTTCGCATTGATTTGACGCTAAATATTGTGTTTCGAATGGATTTGAAGCTAACTCGTTTGTTTCGCATGCAGTTGAAGCGAAATTATGTATATCACATGTATTTGCAGGTAAACAATTCATTCGCATGGATTTGGAGCTAAGCCTTCTACTTGGCATTGAATTGAAGCTAAATCGTGTGTTTCGCGTGGATTTGAAGGTAACTCGTTTGTTTCGCATGCAGTTGAAGCTATATCACCTTTAACCCAAGTGTTTGAAGCTCAATCATTTGTTTCGCATGGATTTGAAGCTAAACCTTCTACATCGCATTGATTTTAAGCTAAATCATGTGTTTCGCATGGATTTGAAGCTAACTCGTTTGTTTCGCATGCAGTTGTAGCTAAATAATGTATATCACAAGTATTTGTAGCTAAATCATTTGTTTCGCATGGATTTGAAGCTAAGCCTTCTACTTCGCATTGACTTGAAGCTAAATCATTTGTTTCGCATAGAACTGAAGCTACCTCGTTTGTTACTCCTGCTTTTGAAGCTATATCACTTATATCGCAAGTATTTGAAGCTAAATCATATGTGTCGCATGGATTTCAAGCTGAACCTTCTACATCGCATTGATTTGCAAATGAATCATGTGTTTCGCATGGATTTGAAGCTAACTCGTTCGTTTCGCCTGTATTTGAATCTATATCACTTATATCGCAACTATTTGAAGCTAAATCATGTGTTTCGCTTGGATTTGAAGCTAAACCTTCTACATCGCATTCATTTGAACCAATTCATGTGTTTCACGTGGATTTGAAGGTAACTCGTTTGTTTCGCATGCAGTTGAAGCTATATCACCTTTAACCCAAGTGTTTGAAGCTCAATCATTTGTTTCACATGGATTTGAAGCTAAACCTTCTACATCGCATTGATTTGAAGCTAACTCATGTGTGTCGCGTGGATTTGAAGGTAACTCGTTTGTTTCGCATGCAGTTGTAGCTAAATAATGTATATCAAAAGTATTTGTAGCTGAATCATTTGTTTCGCATGGATTTGAAGCTAAGCCTACTACTTCGCATTAATTGGAAGCTAAATCACGTGTTTCTCTTGGATTTGCAGCTAAACCTTCTACATCGCATTCATTTGAACCAATTCACGTGTTTCGCGTGGATTTGAAGGTAACTCGTTTGTTTCGCATGCAGTTGAAGCTATATCACCTTTATCCCAGGTGTTTGAAGCTCAATCATTTGTTTCGCATGGATTTGAAGCTAAACCTTTTACATCGCATTGATTTGACGCTAACTCATGTGTTTCGCGTGGATTTGAAGGTAGCTAGTTTGTTTCGCATGCAGTTGGAGCTATACCACCTATATCCCATGTGTTTGCAGCTCAATCATTTGTTTCGCATGGATTTGAAGCTAAACCTTCTACATCGCATTGATTTTAAGCTAAATCATGTGTTTCGCATGGATTTGAAGCTAACTCGTTTGTTTCGCATGCAGTTGTAGCTAAATAGTGTATATCACGAGTATTTGTGGCTAAATCATTTGTTTCGCATGGATTTGAAGCTAAGCCTGCTACTTCGCATTGATTTGAAGCTAAATCATTTGTTTCGCATAGAACTGAAGCTACCTCGTTTGTTCCTCCTGCTTTTGAAGTTATATCACTTATACCGCAAGTATTTGAAGCTAAATCATATGTGTCGCATGGATTTGAAGCTGAACCTTCTACATCGAATTGATTTGAAGCTAAATCTTGCGTATCGCATGGATTTGAAGCTAAACCTTCTACACCGCATTCATTTGAACCAATTCATGTGTTTCGCGTGGATCTGAAGGTAACTGGATTGTTTCGCATGCAGTTGAAGCTATATCACATTTATCCCAAGTGTTTGAAGCACAATCATTTGTTTCGTATGGATTTGAAGCTAAACCTTCTACATCGCATTGATTTTAAGCTAAATCATGTGTCTCGCATGGATTTGAAGCTAACTCGTTTGTTTCGCATGCAGTTGAAGCTATAACACCTATATCCCAAGTGTGTGAAGCTCAATCATTTTTTTCGCATCGATTTGAAGATAAACCGTCTACATCGCATTGATTTTAAGCTAAATCATGTGTCTCGCATGGATTTGAAGCTAACTCGTTTGTTTCGCATGCAGTTGTAGCTAAATAGTGTACATCACGAGTATTTGTAGCTAAATCATTTGTTTCGCATGGATTTGAAGCTAAGCCTGCTACTTCGCATAGATTTGAAGCTAAATCATTTGTTTCGCATAGAACTGAAGCTACCTCGTTTGTTCCTCCTGATTTTGAAGCGATATCACTTATATCGCAAGTATTTGAAGCTAAATCATATGTGTCGCATGGATTTGAAGCTGAACCTTCTTCATCGAATTGATTTGAAGCTAAATCTTGTGTATCGCATGGATTTGAAGCTACGCCTTCTACTTCGCATTGATTTGAAGCTAAATCATTTGTTTCGCATGGATTTGGAGCTAAACCTTCTAAATCGCATTGATTTGCAAATGAATCATGTGTTTCACATGGCTTTGAATCTAACTCGTTCGTTTCGCCTGTATTTGAATCTATATCACTTATATCGCAAGTATTTGAAGCTAAATCATGTGTTTCGCTTGGATTTGAAGCTAAACCTTCTACATCGCATTTATTTGAACCAATTCATGTGTTTCGCGTGGATCTGAAGGTAACTCGATTGTTTCGCATGCAGTTGAAGCTATAACACCTATATCCCAAGTGTGTGAAGCTCAATCATTTGTTTCTCATGGATTTGAAGCTAAACCGTCTACATCGCATTGATTTTAAGCTAAATCATGTGTTTCGCATGGATTTGAAGCTAACTCGTTTGTTTCGCATGCAGTTGTAGCTAAATAATGTATATCACAAGTATTTGTAGCTAAATCATTTGTTTCGCATGGATTTGAAGCTAAGCCTTCTACTTCGCATTCACTTGAAGCTAAATCATTTGTTTCGCATAGAACTGAAGCTACCTCGTTTGTTCCTCCTGCTTTTGAAGCTATATCACTTATATCGCAAGTATTTGAAGCTAAATCATGTGTATCGCTTGGATTTTGAAGCTAACTCGTTTGATTAGTCTGCATTTGAAGCTATATCACTTATACCCCAAGTGTTTGAAGCTAAATCATTTGTTTCGCATGGATTTGGAGCTAAACCTTCTACATCGCATTGATTTGCAGCTAAATCATGTGTTTCGCGTGGATTTGAAGGTAACTCGGTGGTTTCGCATACAGTTAAATCTCAATAACGTATATCACAAGTATTTGAAGCTAAACCATTTGTTTCGCATGGATTTGAAGCTAAGCCTTCTACTTCGCATTGATTGGATCCTAAATCACGTGTTTTCATGGATTTGAAGCTAAGCCTTCTACATCGCATTGATTTGCAGCTGAATCATGTGTTTGGCATGGATTTGACGCTAACTCGTTCGTTTCTCCTGCATTTGAAACTATATCACGTATATCGCAAGTATTTGAAGCTAAATCATGTGTATCGCCTGGATTTGAAGCTAAACCTTCTACATCGCATTGATTTGAAGCTAAATTATGTGTTTCGCTTGGATTTGAATGTAACTCATTTGTTTCGCATGCAGTTGAAGCAATATCACCTATATCCCAAGTGTAGGAAGCTCAATCATTTGTTTCGCATGGATTTGAAGCTAAACCTGCTCCTTCGCATTGATTTGAAGCTAAATTATGTGTTTCGCGTGGATTTGAAGGTAACTCGTTGTTTCGCATGCAGTTGAAGCTAAATCATGCATTTCACAAGTATTTGAAGCCGAACCATTAGATTCGCATGGATTTGAAGCTAAGCCTTCTACTACGCACTGATTTGAAGTTAAATCATGTGTTTCGCGTGGATTTGGAGCTAACTCGTTTGCTTCGAATGCAGTTGAAGCTAAATCATGTATATCACAACTATTTGAAGCTAAACCATTTGTATCGCATGGATTTGAAGCTCTGCCTTCTACTTCGCATTGATTTGACGCTAAATATTGTGTTTCGAATGGATTTGAAGCTAACTCGTTTGTTTCGCATGCAGTTGAAGCGAAATTATGTATATCACATGTATTTGCAGCTAAACAATTCATTCGCATGGATTTGGAGCTAAGCCTTCTACTTGGCATTGAATTGAAGCTAAATCGTGTGTTTCGCGTGGATTTGAAGGTAACTCGTTTGTTTCGCATGCAGTTGAAGCTATATCACCTTTAACCCAAGTGTTTGAAGCTCAATCATTTGTTTCGCATGGATTTGAAGCTAAACCTTCTACATCGCATTGATTTTAAGCTAAATCATGTGTTTCGCATGGATTTGAAGCTAACTCGTTTGTTTCGCATGCAGTTGTAGCTAAATAATGTATATCACAAGTATTTGTAGCTAAATCATTTGTTTCGCATGGATTTGAAGCTAAGCCTTCTACTTCGCATTGACTTGAAGCTAAATCATTTGTTTCGCATAGAACTGAAGCTACCTCGTTTGTTACTCCTGCTTTTGAAGCTATATCACTTATATCGCAAGTATTTGAAGCTAAATCATATGTGTCGCATGGATTTCAAGCTGAACCTTCTACATCGCATTGATTTGCAAATGAGTCATGTGTTTCGCATGGATTTGAAGCTAACTCGTTCGTTTCGCCTGTATTTGAATCTATATCACTTATATCGCAACTATTTGAAGCTAAATCATGTGTTTCGCTTGGATTTGAAGCTAAACCTTCTACATCGCATTCATTTGAACCAATTCATGTGTTTCGCGTGGATTTGAAGGTAACTCGTTTGTTTCGCATGCAGTTGAAGCTATAACACCTATATCCCAAGTGTGTGAAGCAAAATCATTTGTTTCGCATGGATTTGAAGCTAAACCGTCTACATCGCATTGATTTTAAGCTAAATCATGTGTTTCGCATCAATCTGAAGCTAACTCGTTTGTTTCGCATGCATTTGTAGCTAAATAATGTATATCACAAGTATTTGTAGCTAAACCAATTGTTTCGCATGGTTTTGAAGCTAAACCTTCTACATCGCATTGATTTTAAGCTAAATCATGTGTTTCGCATGGATTTGAAGCTAACTCGTTTGTTTCGCATGCAGTTGTAGCTAAATAATGTATATCACAAGTATTTGTAGCTAGATCATTTGTTTCGCATGGATTTGAAGCTAAGACTTCTACTCCGCATTGATTTGAAGCTAAATCACTTGTTTCGCATGGATTTGAAGCTAAACCTTCTACATCGCATTGATTTTAAGCTAAATCATGTGTTTCGCATTGACTTGAAGCTAAATCATTTGTTTCGCATAGAACTGAAGCTACCTCGTTTGTTAATCCTGCTTTTGAAGCTATATCACTTATATCGCAAGTATTTGAAGCTAAATCATATGTGTCGCATGGATTTCAAGTTGAACCTTCTACATCGCATTGATTTGCAAATGAATCATGTGTTTCGCATGGATTTGAAGCTAACTCGTTCGTTTCGCCTGTATTTGAATCTATATCACTTATATCGCAACTATTTGAAGCTAAATCATGTGTTTCGCTTGGATTTGAAGCTAAACCTTCTACATCGCATTCATTTGAACCAATTCATGTGTTTCGCGTGGATTTGAAGGTAACTCGTTTGTTTCGCATGCAGTTGAAGCTATATCACCTTTAACCCAAGTGTTTGAAGCTCAATCATTTGTTTCACATGGATTTGAAGCTAAACCTTCTACATCGCATTGATTTGAAGCTAAATCAAGTGTTTCGCATGGATTTGAAGCTATCTCGTTTGTTTCGCATGCAGTTGAAGCTATAACACCTATATCCCAAGTGTGTGAAGCACAATCATTTGTTTCGCATGGAATTGAAGCTATACCTTCTACATCGCATTGATTTGAAGCTAACTCATTTGTTTCGCATAGAACAGAAGCTAAACCTTCTACATCGCATTGATTTGCAGCTAAATCATGTGTTTCGCATGGATTTGAAGCTAACTCGTTCGTTGCGCATACAGTTAAATCTCAATAACGTATATCACAAGTAATTGAAGCTAAACCATTTGTTTCGCATGGATTTGAAGCTAAGCCTTCTACTTCGCATTAATTGGAAGCTAAATCAGGTGTTTCTCTTGGATTTGCAGCTAAACCTTCTACATCGCATTCATTTGAACCAATTCATGTGTTTCGCGTGGATTTGAAGGTAACTCGTTTGTTTCGCATGCAGTTGAAGCTATATCACCTTTATCCCAGGTGTTTGAAGCTCAATCATCTGTTTCGCATGGGTTTGAAGCTAAACCTTTTACATCGCATTGATTTGACGCTAACTCATGTGTTTCGCGTGGATTTGAAGGTAACTCGTTTGTTTCGCATGCAGTTGGAGCTATACCAGCTATATCCCAAGTGTTTGAAGCTCAATCATTTGTTTCGCATGGATTTGAAGCTAAACCTTCTACATCGCATTGATTTTAAGCTAAATCATGTGTTTCGCATGGATTTGAAGCTAACTCGTTTGTTTCGCATGCAGTTGTAGCTAAATAGTGTATATCACGAGTATTTGTAGCTAAATCATTTGTTTCGCATGGATTTGAAGCTAAGCCTGCTACTTCGCATTAATTTGAAGCTAAATCATTTGTTTCGCATAGAACTGAAGCTACCTCGTTTGTTCCTCCTGCTTTTGAAGCTATATCACTTATATCGCAAGTATTTGAAGCTAAATCATATGTGTCGCATGGATTTCAAGCTGAACCTTCTACATCGCATTGATTTGCAAATGAGTCATGTGTTTCGCATGGATTTGAAGCTAACTCGTTTGTTTCGCATGCAGTTGTAGCTAAATAATGTATATCACAAGTATTTGTAGCTAAATCATTTGTTTCGCATGGATTTGAAGCTAAGCCTTCTACTTCGCATTGACTTGAAGCTAAATCATTTGTTTCGCATAGAACTGAAGCTACCTCGTTTGTTACTCCTGCTTTTGAAGCTATATCACTTATATCGCAAGTATTTGAAGCTAAATCATATGTGTCGCATGGATTTCAAGCTGAACCTTCTACATCGCATTGATTTGCAAATGAGTCATGTGTTTCGCATGGATTTGAAGCTAACTCGTTCGTTTCGCCTGTATTTGAATCTATATCACTTATATCGCAACTATTTGAAGCTAAATCATGTGTTTCGCTTGGATTTGAAGCTAAACCTTCTACATCGCATTCATTTGAACCAATTCATGTGTTTCGCGTGGATTTGAAGGTAACTCGTTTGTTTCGCATGCAGTTGAAGCTATAACACCTATATCCCAAGTGTGTGAAGCAAAATCATTTGTTTCGCATGGATTTGAAGCTAAACCGTCTACATCGCATTGATTTTAAGCTAAATCATGTGTTTCGCATCAATCTGAAGCTAACTCGTTTGTTTCGCATGCATTTGTAGCTAAATAATGTATATCACAAGTATTTGTAGCTAAATCAATTGTTTCGCATGGTTTTGAAGCTAAACCTTCTACATCGCATTGATTTTAAGCTAAATCATGTGTTTCGCATGGATTTGAAGCTAACTCGTTTGTTTCGCATGCAGTTGTAGCTAAATAATCTATATCACAAGTATTTGTAGCTAGATCATTTGTTTCGCATGGATTTGAAGCTAAGACTTCTACTCCGCATTGATTTGAAGCTAAATCACTTGTTTCGCATGGATTTGAAGCTAAACCTTCTACATCGCATTGATTTTAAGCTAAATCATGTGTTTCGCATTGACTTGAAGCTAAATCATTTGTTTCGCATAGAACTGAAGCTACCTCGTTTGTTAATCCTGCTTTTGAAGCTATATCACTTATATCGCAAGTATTTGAAGCTAAATCATATGTGTCGCATGGATTTCAAGCTGAACCTTCTACATCGCATTGATTTGCAAATGAATCATGTGTTTCGCATGGATTTGAAGCTAACTCGTTCGTTTCGCCTGTATTTGAATCTATATCACTTATATCGCAACTATTTGAAGCTAAATCATGTGTTTCGCTTGGATTTGAAGCTAAACCTTCTACATCGCATTCATTTGAACCAATTCATGTGTTTCGCGTGGATTTGAAGGTAACTCGTTTGTTTCGCATGCAGTTGAAGCTATATCACCTTTAACCCAAGTGTTTGAAGCTCAATCATTTGTTTCACATGGATTTGAAGCTAAGCCTTCTACATCGCATTGATTTGAAGCTAAATCAAGTGTTTCGCATGGATTTGAAGCTATCTCGTTTGTTTCGCATGCAGTTGAAGCTATAACACCTATATCCCAAGTGTGTGAAGCACAATCATTTGTTTCGCATGGAATTGAAGCTATACCTTCTACATCGCATTGATTTGAAGCTAACTCATTTGTTTCGCATAGAACAGAAGCTAAACCTTCTACATCGCATTGATTTGCAGCTAAATCATGTGTTTCGCATGGATTTGAAGCTAACTCGTTCGTTGCGCATACAGTTAAATCTCAATAACGTATATCACAAGTAATTGAAGCTAAACCATTTGTTTCGCATGGATTTGAAGCTAAGCCTTCTACTTCGCATTAATTGGAAGCTAAATCAGGTGTTTCTCTTGGATTTGCAGCTAAACCTTCTACATCGCATTCATTTGAACCAATTCATGTGTTTCGCGTGGATTTGAAGGTAACTCGTTTGTTTCGCATGCAGTTGAAGCTATATCACCTTTATCCCAGGTGTTTGAAGCTCAATCATCTGTTTCGCATGGGTTTGAAGCTAAACCTTTTACATCGCATTGATTTGACGCTAACTCATGTGTTTCGCGTGGATTTGAAGGTAACTCGTTTGTTTCGCATGCAGTTGGAGCTATACCAGCTATATCCCAAGTGTTTGAAGCTCAATCATTTGTTTCGCATGGATTTGAAGCTAAACCTTCTACATCGCATTGATTTTAAGCTAAATCATGTGTTTCGCATGGATTTGAAGCTAACTCGTTTGTTTAGCATGCAGTTGTAGCTAAATAGTGTATATCACGAGTATTTGTAGCTAAATCATTTGTTTCGCATGGATTTGAAGCTAAGCCTGCTACTTCGCATTAATTTGAAGCTAAATCATTTGTTTCGCATAGAACTGAAGCTACCTCGTTTGTTCCTCCTGCTTTTGAAGCTATATCACTTATATCGCAAGTATTTGAAGCTAAATCATATGTGTCGCATGGATTTGAAGCTGAACCTTCTACATCGAATTGATTTGAAGCTAAATCTTGTGTATCGCATGGATTTGAAGCTAAACCTTCTACACCGCATTGATTTGCAGCTAAATCATGTGTTTCGCATGGATTTGAAGCTAACTCGTTCGTTGCGCATACAGTTAAATCTAAATAACGTATATTACAAGTATTTGAAGCTAAACCATTTGTTTCGCATGGATTTGAAGCTAAGCCTTCTCCTTCGCATTAATTGGAAGCTAAATGACGTGTTTTGCATGGATTTGAAGCTGAACCTTCTACATCGCAATGATTTGCAAATGAATCATGTGTTTCACATGGCTTTGAATCTAACTCGTTCGTTTCGCCTGTATTTGAATCTATATCACTTATATCGCAAGTATTTGAAGCTAAATCATGTGTTTCGCTTGGATTTGAAGCTAAACCTTCTACATCGCATTTATTTGAACCAATTCATGTGTTTCGCGTGGATCTGAAGGTAACTCGTTTGTTTCGCATGCAGTTGTAGCTAAATAATGTATATCACAAGTATTTGTAGCTAAATCATTTGTTTCGCATGGATTTGAAGCTAAGCCTTCTACTACGCACTGATTTGAAGTTAAATCATGTGTTTCGCGTGGATTTGGAGCTAACTCGTTTGCTTCGAATGCAGTTGAAGCTAAATCATGTATATCACAACTATTTGAAGCTAAACCATTTGTATCGCATGGATTTGAAGCTCTGCCTTCTACTTCGCATTGATTTGACGCTAAATATTGTGTTTCGAATGGATTTGAAGCTAACTCGTTTGTTTCGCATGCAGTTGAAGCGAAATTATGTATATCACATGTATTTGCAGCTAAACAATTCATTCGCATGGATTTGGAGCTAAGCCTTCTACTTGGCATTGAATTGAAGCTAAATCGTGTGTTTCGCGTGGATTTGAAGGTAACTCGTTTGTTTCGCATGCAGTTGAAGCTATATCACCTTTAACCCAAGTGTTTGAAGCTCAATCATTTGTTTCGCATGGATTTGAAGCTAAACCTTCTACATCGCATTGATTTTAAGCTAAATCATGTGTTTCGCATGGATTTGAAGCTAACTCGTTTGTTTCGCATGCAGTTGTAGCTAAATAATGTATATCACAAGTATTTGTAGCTAAATCATTTGTTTCGCATGGATTTGAAGCTAAGCCTTCTACTTCGCATTGACTTGAAGCTAAATCATTTGTTTCGCATAGAACTGAAGCTACCTCGTTTGTTACTCCTGCTTTTGAAGCTATATCACTTATATCGCAAGTATTTGAAGCTAAATCATATGTGTCGCATGGATTTCAAGCTGAACCTTCTACATCGCATTGATTTGCAAATGAATCATGTGTTTCGCATGGATTTGAAGCTAACTCGTTCGTTTCGCCTGTATTTGAATCTATATCACTTATATCGCAACTATTTGAAGCTAAATCATGTGTTTCGCTTGGATTTGAAGCTAAACCTTCTACATCGCATTCATTTGAACCAATTCATGTGTTTCACGTGGATTTGAAGGTAACTCGTTTGTTTCGCATGCAGTTGAAGCTATATCACCTTTAACCCAAGTGTTTGAAGCTCAATCATTTGTTTCACATGGATTTGAAGCTAAACCTTCTACATCGCATTGATTTGAAGCTAACTCATGTGTGTCGCGTGGATTTGAAGGTAACTCGTTTGTTTCGCATGCAGTTGTAGCTAAATAATGTATATCAAAAGTATTTGTAGCTGAATCATTTGTTTCGCATGGATTTGAAGCTAAGCCTACTACTTCGCATTAATTGGAAGCTAAATCACGTGTTTCTCTTGGATTTGCAGCTAAACCTTCTACATCGCATTCATTTGAACCAATTCACGTGTTTCGCGTGGATTTGAAGGTAACTCGTTTGTTTCGCATGCAGTTGAAGCTATATCACCTTTATCCCAGGTGTTTGAAGCTCAATCATTTGTTTCGCATGGATTTGAAGCTAAACCTTTTACATCGCATTGATTTGACGCTAACTCATGTGTTTCGCGTGGATTTGAAGGTAGCTAGTTTGTTTCGCATGCAGTTGGAGCTATACCACCTATATCCCATGTGTTTGCAGCTCAATCATTTGTTTCGCATGGATTTGAAGCTAAACCTTCTACATCGCATTGATTTTAAGCTAAATCATGTGTTTCGCATGGATTTGAAGCTAACTCGTTTGTTTCGCATGCAGTTGTAGCTAAATAGTGTATATCACGAGTATTTGTGGCTAAATCATTTGTTTCGCATGGATTTGAAGCTAAGCCTGCTACTTCGCATTGATTTGAAGCTAAATCATTTGTTTCGCATAGAACTGAAGCTACCTCGTTTGTTCCTCCTGCTTTTGAAGTTATATCACTTATACCGCAAGTATTTGAAGCTAAATCATATGTGTCGCATGGATTTGAAGCTGAACCTTCTACATCGAATTGATTTGAAGCTAAATCTTGCGTATCGCATGGATTTGAAGCTAAACCTTCTACACCGCATTCATTTGAACCAATTCATGTGTTTCGCGTGGATCTGAAGGTAACTGGATTGTTTCGCATGCAGTTGAAGCTATATCACATTTATCCCAAGTGTTTGAAGCACAATCATTTGTTTCGTATGGATTTGAAGCTAAACCTTCTACATCGCATTGATTTTAAGCTAAATCATGTGTCTCGCATGGATTTGAAGCTAACTCGTTTGTTTCGCATGCAGTTGAAGCTATAACACCTATATCCCAAGTGTGTGAAGCTCAATCATTTTTTTCGCATCGATTTGAAGATAAACCGTCTACATCGCATTGATTTTAAGCTAAATCATGTGTCTCGCATGGATTTGAAGCTAACTCGTTTGTTTCGCATGCAGTTGTAGCTAAATAGTGTACATCACGAGTATTTGTAGCTAAATCATTTGTTTCGCATGGATTTGAAGCTAAGCCTGCTACTTCGCATAGATTTGAAGCTAAATCATTTGTTTCGCATAGAACTGAAGCTACCTCGTTTGTTCCTCCTGATTTTGAAGCGATATCACTTATATCGCAAGTATTTGAAGCTAAATCATATGTGTCGCATGGATTTGAAGCTGAACCTTCTTCATCGAATTGATTTGAAGCTAAATCTTGTGTATCGCATGGATTTGAAGCTAAACCTTCTACATCGCATTGATTTGAAGCTAAATCATGTGTTTCGCATGGATTTGAAGCTAACTCGTTCGTTTCGCCTGTATTTGAATCTATATCACTTATATCGCAAGTATTTGAAGCTAAATCATGTATTTCGCTTGGATTTGAAGCTAAACCTTCTACATCGCATTTATTTGAACCAATTCATGTGTTTCGCGTGGATTTGAAGGTAACTCGATTGTTTCGCATGCAGTTGAAGCTATATCACATTTATGCCAAGTGTTTGAACCTCAATCATTTGTTTCGTATGGATTTGAAGCTAAACCTTCTACATCGCATTGATTTGAAGCTAACTCATGTGTTTCGCGTGGATTTGAAGGTAACTCGTTTGTTTCGCATGCAGTTGAAGCTATAACACCTATATCCCAAGTGTGTGAAGCAAATTCATTTGTTTCGCATGGATTTGAAGCTAAACCGTCTACATCGCATTGATTTTAAGCTAAATCATGTGTTTCGCATCAATCTGAAGCTAACTCGTTTGTTTCGCATGCAGTTGTAGCTAAATAATGTATATCAGAAGTATTTGTAGCTAAATCATTTGTTTCGCATGGATTTGAAGCTAAGACTTCTACTCCGCATTGATTTGAAGCTAAATCATTTGTTTCGCATGGATTTGAAGCTAAACCTTCTACATCGCATTGATTTGAAGCTAAATCATGTGTATCCCATGTATTTGAAGCTAACTCGTTTGTTTCGAATGCAGTTGTAGCTAAATAATGTATATCACAAGTATTTGTAGCTAAACCATTTGTTTCGCATGGATTTGAAGCTAAGCCCTCTACTTCGCATTGATTTGAAGCTAAATCATTTGTTTCGCATGGAATTGAAGCTACCTCGTTTGTTCCTCCAGATTTTGAAGCTATATCACTTATATCGCAAGTATTTGAAGCTAAATCATGTGCGTCGCATGGATTTGAAGCTGAACTTTCTACATCGCATTGATTTGAAGCTAAATCTTGTGTATCGCCTGGATTTGAAGCTAAACCCTCTACATCGCATTGATTTGCAACTAAATCATGTGTTTCGCATGGATCTGAATCTAACTCGATTGTTTCGCCTGCATTTGATGCTATATCACTTATATTCGCAAGCATTTGATGCTAAATCATTCGTTTCGCATGGATTTGAAGCTAAGCCTTTTACTTCGCATTGATTTGAAGTTAAATCATGTGTTTCCCTTGGATTTGAAGCTGAATCGTTTTTTTCGCATGCAGATGAATCTATATCATTTATATCGCAAGTATCTGAAGTTAAACCATTTGTTTCTCATGGATTTGAAGCTAAACCTTCTACATCCCATGGATTTGAAGCTAAATCATGTGTTTGGCATAGATTTGAAGCTAAACCTTATACATCGCATTGATTTGCATCTGAATCATGTGTTTCGCATGGATTTGAAGCTAACTCGATTGTGTCGCATGCAGTTTAAGCTAAATCATGTATATCACAAGTATTTGAATCTAAACCATTTGATTCGCATGGGATTTGATGCTAAGCCTTCTACTTCGCACTGATTTGATGCTGAATCATGTCTTTCGCATGGATTTGAAGCTAACTCGTTTGTTTCGCATGCAGTTGAAGCTATATCACATTTATGCCAAGTGTTTGAACCTCAATCATTTGTTTCGTATGGATTTGAAGCTAAACCTTCTACATCGCATTGATTTGAAGCTAACTCATGTGTTTCGCGTGGATTTGAAGGTAACTCGTTTGTTTCGCATGCAGTTGAAGCTATAACACCTATATCCCAAGTGTGTGAAGCAAAATCATTTGTTTCGCATGGATTTGAAGCTAAACCGTCTACATCGCATTGATTTTAAGCTAAATCATGTGTTTCGCATCAATCTGAAGCTAACTCGTTTGTTTCGCATGCAGTTGTAGCTAAATAATGTATATCACAAGTATTTGTAGCTAAACCATTTGTTTCACATGGATTTGAAGCTAAGACTTCTATTCCGCATTGATTTGAAGCTAAATCATTTGTTTCGCATGGATTTGAAGCTAAACCCTCCACATCGCATTGATTTGCAACTAAATCATGTGTTTCGCATGGATCTGAAGCTAACTCGTTTGTTTCGCATGCAGTTGTAGCTAAATAATGTATATCACAAGTATTTGTAGCTAAATCATTTGTTTCGCATGGATTTGATGCTAAGCTTTCTACTTCGCATTGATTTGAAGCTAAATCATTTGTTTCGCATAGAACTGAAGCTACCTCGTTTGTTCCTCCTGCTTTTGAAGCTATATCACTTATATCGTAAGTATTTGAAGCTAAATCACATGTGTCGCATGGATTTGAAGCTAAACCTTCTACATCGCATTGATTTGAAGCTAACTCATGTGTTTCGCGTGGATTTGAAGGTAACTCGTTTGTTTCGCATGCAGTTGGAGCTATACCACCCATATCCCAAGTGTTTGAAGCTCAATCATTTGTTTCGCATGGTTTTGAAGCTAAACCTTCTACATCGCATTGATTTGAAGCTAAATCATGTGTATCCCATGTATTTGAAGCTAACTCGTTTGTTTCGCATGCAGTTGTAGCTAAATAATGTATGTCACAAGTATTTGTAGCTAAACCATTTGTTTCGCATGGATTTGAAGCTAAGCCCTCTACTTCGCATTGATTTGAAGCTAAATCATTTGTTTCGCATGGAATTGAAGCTACCTCGTTTGTTCCTCCAGATTTTGAAGCTATATCACTTATATCGCAAGTATTTGAAGCTAAATCATGTGCGTCGCATGGATTTGAAGCTGAACTTTCTACATCGCATTGATTTGAAGCTAAATCTTGTGTATCGCCTGGATTTGAAGCTAAACCCTCTACATCGCATTGATTTGCAACTAAATCATGTGTTTCGCATGGATCTGAATCTAACTCGATTGTTTCGACTGCATTTGATGCTATATCACTTATATTCGCAAGCATTTGATGCTAAATCATTCGTTTCGCATGGATTTGAAGCTAAGCCTTTTACTTCGCATTGATTTGAAGTTAAATCATGTGTTTCCCTTGGATTTGAAGCTGAATCGTTTTTTTCGCATGCAGATGAATCTATATCATTTATATCGCAAGTATCTGAAGTTAAACCATTTGTTTCTCATGGATTTGAAGCTAAACCTTCTACATCCCATGGATTTGAAGCTAAATCATGTGTTTGGCATGGATTTGACGCTAAACCTTATACATCGCATTGATTTGCATCTGAATCATGTGTTTCGCATGGATTTGAAGCTAACTCGATTGTGTCGCATGCAGTTTAAGCTAAATCATGTATATCACAAGTATTTGAATCTAAACCATTTGATTCGCATGGGATTTGATGCTAAGCCTTCTACTTCGCACTGATTTGATGCTGAATCATGTCTTTCGCATGGATTTGAAGCTAACTCGTTTGTTTCTCATGCAGTTGTAGCTAAACAATGTATATCACAAGTATTAGTAGCTAAACCATTTGTTTGCATGGATTTGAAGCTAAGCCTTCTACTTCGCATTGATTTGAAGCTAAATCATTTGTTTCGCATGGATTTGGAGCTAAACCTTCTAAATCGCATTGATTTGCAAATGAATCATGTGTTTCACATGGCTTTGAATCTAACTCGTTCGTTTCGCCTGTATTTGAATCTATATCACTTATATCGCAAGTATTTGAAGCTAAATCATGTGTTTCGCTTGGATTTGAAGCTAAACCTTCTACATCGCATTTATTTGAACCAATTCATGTGTTTCGCGTGGATCTGAAGGTAACTCGATTGTTTCGCATGCAGTTGAAGCTATAACACCTATATCCCAAGTGTGTGAAGCTCAATCATTTGTTTCTCATGGATTTGAAGCTAAACCGTCTACATCGCATTGATTTTAAGCTAAATCATGTGTTTCGCATGGATTTGAAGCTAACTCGTTTGTTTCGCATGCAGTTGTAGCTAAATAATGTATATCACAAGTATTTGTAGCTAAATCATTTGTTTCGCATGGATTTGAAGCTAAGCCTTCTACTTCGCATTCACTTGAAGCTAAATCATTTGTTTCGCATAGAACTGAAGCTACCTCGTTTGTTCCTCCTGCTTTTGAAGCTATATCACTTATATCGCAAGTATTTGAAGCTAAATCATGTGTATCGCTTGGATTTTGAAGCTAACTCGTTTGATTAGTCTGCATTTGAAGCTATATCACTTATACCCCAAGTGTTTGAAGCTAAATCATTTGTTTCGCATGGATTTGGAGCTAAACCTTCTACATCGCATTGATTTGCAGCTAAATCATGTGTTTCGCGTGGATTTGAAGGTAACTCGTTTGTTTCGCATACAGTTAAATCTCAATAACGTATATCACAAGTATTTGAAGCTAAACCATTTGTTTCGCATGGATTTGAAGCTAAGCCTTCTACTTCGCATTGATTGGATCCTAAATCACGTGTTTTCATGGATTTGAAGCTAAGCCTTCTACATCGCATTGATTTGCAGCTGAATCATGTGTTTGGCATGGATTTGACGCTAACTCGTTCGTTTCTCCTGCATTTGAAACTATATCACGTATATCGCAAGTATTTGAAGCTAAATCATGTGTATCGCCTGGATTTGAAGCTAAACCTTCTACATCGCATTGATTTGAAGCTAAATTATGTGTTTCGCTTGGATTTGAATGTAACTCATTTGTTTCGCATGCAGTTGAAGCAATATCACCTATATCCCAAGTGTAGGAAGCTCAATCATTTGTTTCGCATGGATTTGAAGCTAAACCTGCTCCTTCGCATTGATTTGAAGCTAAATTATGTGTTTCGCGTGGATTTGAAGGTAACTCGTTGTTTCGCATGCAGTTGAAGCTAAATCATGCATTTCACAAGTATTTGAAGCCGAACCATTAGATTCGCATGGATTTGAAGCTAAGCCTTCTACTACGCACTGATTTGAAGTTAAATCATGTGTTTCGCGTGGATTTGGAGCTAACTCGTTTGCTTCGAATGCAGTTGAAGCTAAATCATGTATATCACAACTATTTGAAGCTAAACCATTTGTATCGCATGGATTTGAAGCTCTGCCTTCTACTTCGCATTGATTTGACGCTAAATATTGTGTTTCGAATGGATTTGAAGCTAACTCGTTTGTTTCGCATGCAGTTGAAGCGAAATTATGTATATCACATGTATTTGCAGCTAAACAATTCATTCGCATGGATTTGGAGCTAAGCCTTCTACTTGGCATTGAATTGAAGCTAAATCGTGTGTTTCGCGTGGATTTGAAGGTAACTCGTTTGTTTCGCATGCAGTTGAAGCTATATCACCTTTAACCCAAGTGTTTGAAGCTCAATCATTTGTTTCGCATGGATTTGAAGCTAAACCTTCTACATCGCATTGATTTTAAGCTAAATCATGTGTTTCGCATGGATTTGAAGCTAACTCGTTTGTTTCGCATGCAGTTGTAGCTAAATAATGTATATCACAAGTATTTGTAGCTAAATCATTTGTTTCGCATGGATTTGAAGCTAAGCCTTCTACTTCGCATTGACTTGAAGCTAAATCATTTGTTTCGCATAGAACTGAAGCTACCTCGTTTGTTACTCCTGCTTTTGAAGCTATATCACTTATATCGCAAGTATTTGAAGCTAAATCATATGTGTCGCATGGATTTCAAGCTGAACCTTCTACATCGCATTGATTTGCAAATGAGTCATGTGTTTCGCATGGATTTGAAGCTAACTCGTTCGTTTCGCCTGTATTTGAATCTATATCACTTATATCGCAACTATTTGAAGCTAAATCATGTGTTTCGCTTGGATTTGAAGCTAAACCTTCTACATCGCATTCATTTGAACCAATTCATGTGTTTCGCGTGGATTTGAAGGTAACTCGTTTGTTTCGCATGCAGTTGAAGCTATAACACCTATATCCCAAGTGTGTGAAGCAAAATCATTTGTTTCGCATGGATTTGAAGCTAAACCGTCTACATCGCATTGATTTTAAGCTAAATCATGTGTTTCGCATCAATCTGAAGCTAACTCGTTTGTTTCGCATGCATTTGTAGCTAAATAATGTATATCACAAGTATTTGTAGCTAAATCAATTGTTTCGCATGGTTTTGAAGCTAAACCTTCTACATCGCATTGATTTTAAGCTAAATCATGTGTTTCGCATGGATTTGAAGCTAACTCGTTTGTTTCGCATGCAGTTGTAGCTAAATAATGTATATCACAAGTATTTGTAGCTAGATCATTTGTTTCGCATGGATTTGAAGCTAAGACTTCTACTCCGCATTGATTTGAAGCTAAATCACTTGTTTCGCATGGATTTGAAGCTAAACCTTCTACATCGCATTGATTTTAAGCTAAATCATGTGTTTCGCATGGATTTGAAGCTAACTCGTTTGTTTCGCATGCAGTTGTAGCTAAATAATGTATATCACAAGTATTTGTAGCTAAATCATTTGTTTCGCATGGATTTGATGCTAAGCCTTCTACTTCGCATTGACTTGAAGCTAAATCATTTGTTTCGCATAGAACTGAAGCTACCTCGTTTGTTAATCCTGCTTTTGAAGCTATATCACTTATATCGCAAGTATTTGAAGCTAAATCATATGTGTCGCATGGATTTCAAGCTGAACCTTCTACATCGCATTGATTTGCAAATGAATCATGTGTTTCGCATGGATTTGAAGCTAACTCGTTCGTTTCGCCTGTATTTGAATCTATATCACTTATATCGCAACTATTTGAAGCTAAATCATGTGTTTCGCTTGGATTTGAAGCTAAACCTTCTACATCGCATTCATTTGAACCAATTCATGTGTTTCGCGTGGATTTGAAGGTAACTCGTTTGTTTCGCATGCAGTTGAAGCTATATCACCTTTAACCCAAGTGTTTGAAGCTCAATCATTTGTTTCACATGGATTTGAAGCTAAACCTTCTACATCGCATTGATTTGAAGCTAACTCATGTGTGTCGCGTGGATTTGAAGGTAACTCGTTTGTTTCGCATGCAGTTGTAGCTAAATAATGTATATCAAAAGTATTTGTAGCTGAATCATTTGTTTCGCATGGATTTGAAGCTAAGCCTACTACTTCGCATTAATTGGAAGCTAAATCACGTGTTTCTCTTGGATTTGCAGCTAAACCTTCTACATCGCATTCATTTGAACCAATTCACGTGTTTCGCGTGGATTTGAAGGTAACTCGTTTGTTTCGCATGCAGTTGAAGCTATATCACCTTTATCCCAGGTGTTTGAAGCTCAATCATTTGTTTCGCATGGATTTGAAGCTAAACCTTTTACATCGCATTGATTTGACGCTAACTCATGTGTTTCGCGTGGATTTGAAGGTAGCTAGTTTGTTTCGCATGCAGTTGGAGCTATACCACCTATATCCCATGTGTTTGCAGCTCAATCATTTGTTTCGCATGGATTTGAAGCTAAACCTTCTACATCGCATTGATTTTAAGCTAAATCATGTGTTTCGCATGGATTTGAAGCTAACTCGTTTGTTTCGCATGCAGTTGTAGCTAAATAGTGTATATCACGAGTATTTGTGGCTAAATCATTTGTTTCGCATGGATTTGAAGCTAAGCCTGCTACTTCGCATTGATTTGAAGCTAAATCATTTGTTTCGCATAGAACTGAAGCTACCTCGTTTGTTCCTCCTGCTTTTGAAGCTATATCACTTATACCGCAAGTATTTGAAGCTAAATCATATGTGTCGCATGGATTTGAAGCTGAACCTTCTACATCGAATTGATTTGAAGCTAAATCTTGTGTATCGCATGGATTTGAAGCTAAACCTTCTACACCGCATTCATTTGAACCAATTCATGTGTTTCGCGTGGATCTGAAGGTAACTCGATTGTTTCGCATGCAGTTGAAGCTATATCACATTTATCCCAAGTGTTTGAAGCACAATCATTTGTTTCGTATGGATTTGAAGCTAAACCGTCTACATCGCATTGATTTTAAGCTAAATCATGTGTCTCGCATGGATTTGAAGCTAACTCGCTTGTTTCGCATGCAGTTGTAGCTAAATAGTGTACATCACGAGTATTTGTAGCTAAATCATTTGTTTCGCATGGATTTGAAGCTAAGCCTGCTACTTCGCATAGATTTGAAGCTAAATCATTTGTTTCGCATAGAACTGAAGCTACCTCGTTTGTTCCTCCTGATTTTGAAGCGATATCACTTATATCGCAAGTATTTGAAGCTAAATCATATGTGTCGCATGGATTTGAAGCTGAACCTTCTTCATCGAATTGATTTGAAGCTAAATCTTGTGTATCGCATGGATTTGAAGCTAAACCTTCTACATCGCATTGATTTGAAGCTAAATCATGTGTTTCGCATGGATTTGAAGCTAACTCGTTCGTTTGGCCTGCAGTTGAATCTACATCACTTATATCGCAAGTATTTGAAGCTAAATCATGTGTATCGCGTGGATTTTGAAGCTAACTCGTTTGATTAGTCTGAATTTGAAGCTATATCACTTATACGCCAAGTGTTTGAAGCTAAATAATTTGTTTCGCATGGATTTGGAGCTAAACCTTCTACATCGCATTGATTTGCAGCTAAATCATGTGTTTCGCTTGGATTTGAAGCTAACTCGTTCGTTGCGCATACAGTTAAATCTAAATAACGTATATCACAAGTATTTGTAGCTAAACCATTTGTTTCGCATGGATTTGAAGCTAAGCCTTCTCCTTCGCATTAATTGGAAGCTAAATCACGTGTTTTGCATGGATTTGAAGCTGAACCTTCTACATCGCATTGATTTGCAAATGAATCATGTGTTTCGCATGGCTTTGAAGCTAACTCGTTCGTTTCGCCTGTATTTGAATCTATATCACTTATATCGCAAGTATTTGAAGCTAAATCATGTATTTCGCTTGGATTTGAAGCTAAACCTTCTACATCGCATTTATTTGAACCAATTCATGTGTTTCGCGTGGATTTGAAGGTAACTCGATTGTTTCGCATGCAGTTGAAGCTATATCACATTTATGCCAAGTGTTTGAACCTCAATCATTTGTTTCGTATGGATTTGAAGCTAAACCTTCTACATCGCATTGATTTGAAGCTAACTCATGTGTTTCGCGTGGATTTGAAGGTAACTCGTTTGTCTCGCATGCAGTTGAAGCTATAACACCTATATCCCAAGTGTGTGAAGCAAAATCATTTGTTTCGCATGGATTTGAAGCTAAACCGTCTACATCGCATTGATTTTAAGCTAAATCATGTGTTTCGCATCAATCTGAAGCTAACTCGTTTGTTTCGCATGCAGTTGTAGCTAAATAATGTATATCAGAAGTATTTGTAGCTAAATCATTTGTTTCGCATGGATTTGAAGCTAAGACTTCTACTCCGCATTGATTTGAAGCTAAATCATTTGTTTCGCATGGATTTGAAGCTAAACCTTCTACATCGCATTGATTTGAAGCTAAATCATGTGTATCCCATGTATTTGAAGCTAACTCGTTTGTTTCGAATGCAGTTGTAGCTAAATAATGTATATCACAAGTGTTTGTAGCTAAACCATTTGTTTCGCATGGATTTGAAGCTAAGCCCTCTACTTCGCATTGATTTGAAGCTAAATCATTTGTTTCGCATGGAATTGAAGCTACCTCGTTTGTTCCTCCAGATTTTGAAGCTATATCACTTATATCGCAAGTATTTGAAGCTAAATCATGTGCGTCGCATGGATTTGAAGCTGAACTTTCTACATCGCATTGATTTGAAGCTAAATCTTGTGTATCGCCTGGATATGAAGCTAAACCCTCTACATCGCATTGATTTGCAACTAAATCATGTGTTTCGCATGGATCTGAATCTAACTCGATTGTTTCGCCTGCATTTGATGCTATATCACTTATATTCGCAAGCATTTGATGCTAAATCATTCGTTTCGCATGGATTTGAAGCTAAGCCTTTTACTTCGCATTGATTTGAAGTTAAATCATGTGTTTCCCTTGGATTTGAAGCTGAATCGTTTTTTTCGCATGCAGATGAATCTATATCATTTATATCGCAAGTATCTGAAGTTAAACCATTTGTTTCTCATGGATTTGAAGCTAAACCTTCTACATCCCATGGATTTGAAGCTAAATCATGTGTTTGGCATAGATTTGAAGCTAAACCTTATACATCGCATTGATTTGCATCTGAATCATGTGTTTCGCATGGATTTGAAGCTAACTCGATTGTGTCGCATGCAGTTTAAGCTAAATCATGTATATCACAAGTATTTGAATCTAAACCATTTGATTCGCATGGGATTTGATGCTAAGCCTTCTACTTCGCACTGATTTGATGCTGAATCATGTCTTTCGCATGGATTTGAAGCTAACTCGTTTGTTTCGCATGCAGTTGAAGCTATATCACCTTTAACCCAAGTGTTTGAACCTCAATCATTTGTTTCGTATGGATTTGAAGCTAAACCATCTACATCGCATTGATTTGAAGCCAACTCATGTGTTTCGCGTGGATTTGAAGTGACTCGTTTGTTTCGCATGCAGTTGAAGCTATAACACCTATATCCCAAGTGTGTGAAGCAAAATCATTTGTTTCGCATGAATTTGAAGCTAAACCGTCTACATCGCATTGATTTTAAGCTAAATCATGTGTTTCGCATCAATCTGAAGCTAACTCGTTTGTTTCGCATGCAGTTGTAGCTAAATAATGTATATCACAAGTATTTGTAGCTAAATCAATTGTTTCGCATGGTTTTGAAGCTAAACCTTCTACATCGCATTGATTTTAAGCTAAATCATGTGTTTCGCATGGATTTGAAGCTAACTCGTTTGTTTCGCATGCAGTTGTAGCTAAATAATGTATATCACAAGTATTTGTAGCTAGATCATTTGTTTCGCATGGATTTGAAGCTAAGACTTCTACTCCGCATTGATTTGAAGCTAAATCACTTGTTTCGCATGGATTTGAAGCTAAACCTTCTACATCGCATTGATTTTAAGCTAAATCATGTGTTTCGCATGGATTTGAAGCTAACTCGTTTGTTTCGCATGCAGTTGTAGCTAAATAATGTATATCACAAGTATTTGTAGCTAAATCATTTGTTTCGCATGGATTTGAAGCTAAGCCTTCTACTTCGCATTGACTTGAAGCTAAATCATTTGTTTCGCATAGAACTGAAGCTACCTCGTTTGTTACTCCTGCTTTTGAAGCTATATCACTTATATCGCAAGTATTTGAAGCTAAATCATATGTGTCGCATGGATTTCAAGCTGAACCTTCTACATCGCATTGATTTGCAAATGAATCATGTGTTTCGCATGGATTTGAAGCTAACTCGTTCGTTTCGCCTGTATTTGAATCTATATCACTTATATCGCAACTATTTGAAGCTAAATCATGTGTTTCGCTTGGATTTGAAGCTAAACCTTCTACATCGCATTCATTTGAACCAATTCATGTGTTTCGCGTGGATTTGAAGGTAACTCGTTTGTTTCGCATGCAGTTGAAGCTATATCACCTTTAACCCAAGTGTTTGAAGCTCAATCATTTGTTTCACATGGATTTTAAGCTAAACCTTCTACATCGCATTGATTTGAAGCTAACTCATGTGTGTCGCGTGGATTTGAAGGTAACTCGTTTGTTTCGCATGCAGTTGTAGCTAAATAATGTATATCAAAAGTATTTGTAGCTGAATCATTTGTTTCGCATGGATTTGAAGCTAAGCCTACTACTTCGCATTAATTGGAAGCTAAATCACGTGTTTCTCTTGGATTTGCAGCTAAACCTTCTACATCGCATTCATTTGAACCAATTCACGTGTTTCGCGTGGATTTGAAGGTAACTCGTTTGTTTCGCATGCAGTTGAAGCTATATCACATTTATCCCAGGTGTTTGAAGCTCAATCATTTGTTTCGCATGGATTTGAAGCTAAACCTTTTACATCGCATTGATTTGACGCTAACTCATGTGTTTCGCGTGGATTTGAAGGTAGCTAGTTTGTTTCGCATGCAGTTGAAGCTATATCACCTTTATCCCATGTGTTTGCAGCTCAATCATTTGTTTCGCATGGATTTGGAGCTAAACCTTCTAAATCGCATTGATTTGCAAATGAATCATGTGTTTCACATGGCTTTGAATCTAACTCGTTCGTTTCGCCTGTATTTGAATCTATATCACTTATATCGCAAGTATTTGAAGCTAAATCATGTGTTTCGCTTGGATTTGAAGCTAAACCTTCTACATCGCATTTATTTGAACCAATTCATGTGTTTCGCGTGGATCTGAAGGTAACTCGATTGTTTCGCATGCAGTTGAAGCTATAACACCTATATCCCAAGTGTGTGAAGCTCAATCATTTGTTTCTCATGGATTTGAAGCTAAACCGTCTACATCGCATTGATTTTAAGCTAAATCATGTGTTTCGCATGGATTTGAAGCTAACTCGTTTGTTTCGCATGCAGTTGTAGCTAAATAATGTATATCACAAGTATTTGTAGCTAAATCATTTGTTTCGCATGGATTTGAAGCTAAGCCTTCTACTTCGCATTCACTTGAAGCTAAATCATTTGTTTCGCATAGAACTGAAGCTACCTCGTTTGTTCCTCCTGCTTTTGAAGCTATATCACTTATATCGCAAGTATTTGAAGCTAAATCATGTGTATCGCTTGGATTTTGAAGCTAACTCGTTTGATTAGTCTGCATTTGAAGCTATATCACTTATACCCCAAGTGTTTGAAGCTAAATCATTTGTTTCGCATGGATTTGGAGCTAAACCTTCTACATCGCATTGATTTGCAGCTAAATCATGTGTTTCGCGTGGATTTGAAGGTAACTCGTTTGTTTCGCATACAGTTAAATCTCAATAACGTATATCACAAGTATTTGAAGCTAAACCATTTGTTTCGCATGGATTTGAAGCTAAGCCTTCTACTTCGCATTGATTGGATCCTAAATCACGTGTTTTCATGGATTTGAAGCTAAGCCTTCTACATCGCATTGATTTGCAGCTGAATCATGTGTTTGGCATGGATTTGACGCTAACTCGTTCGTTTCTCCTGCATTTGAAACTATATCACGTATATCGCAAGTATTTGAAGCTAAATCATGTGTATCGCCTGGATTTGAAGCTAAACCTTCTACATCGCATTGATTTGAAGCTAAATTATGTGTTTCGCTTGGATTTGAATGTAACTCATTTGTTTCGCATGCAGTTGAAGCAATATCACCTATATCCCAAGTGTAGGAAGCTCAATCATTTGTTTCGCATGGATTTGAAGCTAAACCTGCTCCTTCGCATTGATTTGAAGCTAAATTATGTGTTTCGCGTGGATTTGAAGGTAACTCGTTGTTTCGCATGCAGTTGAAGCTAAATCATGCATTTCACAAGTATTTGAAGCCGAACCATTAGATTCGCATGGATTTGAAGCTAAGCCTTCTACTACGCACTGATTTGAAGTTAAATCATGTGTTTCGCGTGGATTTGGAGCTAACTCGTTTGCTTCGAATGCAGTTGAAGCTAAATCATGTATATCACAACTATTTGAAGCTAAACCATTTGTATCGCATGGATTTGAAGCTCTGCCTTCTACTTCGCATTGATTTGACGCTAAATATTGTGTTTCGAATGGATTTGAAGCTAACTCGTTTGTTTCGCATGCAGTTGAAGCGAAATTATGTATATCACATGTATTTGCAGCTAAACAATTCATTCGCATGGATTTGGAGCTAAGCCTTCTACTTGGCATTGAATTGAAGCTAAATCGTGTGTTTCGCGTGGATTTGAAGGTAACTCGTTTGTTTCGCATGCAGTTGAAGCTATATCACCTTTAACCCAAGTGTTTGAAGCTCAATCATTTGTTTCGCATGGATTTGAAGCTAAACCTTCTACATCGCATTGATTTTAAGCTAAATCATGTGTTTCGCATGGATTTGAAGCTAACTCGTTTGTTTCGCATGCAGTTGTAGCTAAATAATGTATATCACAAGTATTTGTAGCTAAATCATTTGTTTCGCATGGATTTGAAGCTAAGCCTTCTACTTCGCATTGACTTGAAGCTAAATCATTTGTTTCGCATAGAACTGAAGCTACCTCGTTTGTTACTCCTGCTTTTGAAGCTATATCACTTATATCGCAAGTATTTGAAGCTAAATCATATGTGTCGCATGGATTTCAAGCTGAACCTTCTACATCGCATTGATTTGCAAATGAGTCATGTGTTTCGCATGGATTTGAAGCTAACTCGTTCGTTTCGCCTGTATTTGAATCTATATCACTTATATCGCAACTATTTGAAGCTAAATCATGTGTTTCGCTTGGATTTGAAGCTAAACCTTCTACATCGCATTCATTTGAACCAATTCATGTGTTTCGCGTGGATTTGAAGGTAACTCGTTTGTTTCGCATGCAGTTGAAGCTATAACACCTATATCCCAAGTGTGTGAAGCAAAATCATTTGTTTCGCATGGATTTGAAGCTAAACCGTCTACATCGCATTGATTTTAAGCTAAATCATGTGTTTCGCATCAATCTGAAGCTAACTCGTTTGTTTCGCATGCATTTGTAGCTAAATAATGTATATCACAAGTATTTGTAGCTAAATCAATTGTTTCGCATGGTTTTGAAGCTAAACCTTCTACATCGCATTGATTTTAAGCTAAATCATGTGTTTCGCATGGATTTGAAGCTAACTCGTTTGTTTCGCATGCAGTTGTAGCTAAATAATGTATATCACAAGTATTTGTAGCTAGATCATTTGTTTCGCATGGATTTGAAGCTAAGACTTCTACTCCGCATTGATTTGAAGCTAAATCACTTGTTTCGCATGGATTTGAAGCTAAACCTTCTACATCGCATTGATTTTAAGCTAAATCATGTGTTTCGCATGGATTTGAAGCTAACTCGTTTGTTTCGCATGCAGTTGTAGCTAAATAATGTATATCACAAGTATTTGTAGCTAAATCATTTGTTTCGCATGGATTTGATGCTAAGCCTTCTACTTCGCATTGACTTGAAGCTAAATCATTTGTTTCGCATAGAACTGAAGCTACCTCGTTTGTTAATCCTGCTTTTGAAGCTATATCACTTATATCGCAAGTATTTGAAGCTAAATCATATGTGTCGCATGGATTTCAAGCTGAACCTTCTACATCGCATTGATTTGCAAATGAATCATGTGTTTCGCATGGATTTGAAGCTAACTCGTTCGTTTCGCCTGTATTTGAATCTATATCACTTATATCGCAACTATTTGAAGCTAAATCATGTGTTTCGCTTGGATTTGAAGCTAAACCTTCTACATCGCATTCATTTGAACCAATTCATGTGTTTCGCGTGGATTTGAAGGTAACTCGTTTGTTTCGCATGCAGTTGAAGCTATATCACCTTTAACCCAAGTGTTTGAAGCTCAATCATTTGTTTCACATGGATTTGAAGCTAAACCTTCTACATCGCATTGATTTGAAGCTAACTCATGTGTGTCGCGTGGATTTGAAGGTAACTCGTTTGTTTCGCATGCAGTTGTAGCTAAATAATGTATATCAAAAGTATTTGTAGCTGAATCATTTGTTTCGCATGGATTTGAAGCTAAGCCTACTACTTCGCATTAATTGGAAGCTAAATCACGTGTTTCTCTTGGATTTGCAGCTAAACCTTCTACATCGCATTCATTTGAACCAATTCACGTGTTTCGCGTGGATTTGAAGGTAACTCGTTTGTTTCGCATGCAGTTGAAGCTATATCACCTTTATCCCAGGTGTTTGAAGCTCAATCATTTGTTTCGCATGGATTTGAAGCTAAACCTTTTACATCGCATTGATTTGACGCTAACTCATGTGTTTCGCGTGGATTTGAAGGTAGCTAGTTTGTTTCGCATGCAGTTGGAGCTATACCACCTATATCCCATGTGTTTGCAGCTCAATCATTTGTTTCGCATGGATTTGAAGCTAAACCTTCTACATCGCATTGATTTTAAGCTAAATCATGTGTTTCGCATGGATTTGAAGCTAACTCGTTTGTTTCGCATGCAGTTGTAGCTAAATAGTGTATATCACGAGTATTTGTGGCTAAATCATTTGTTTCGCATGGATTTGAAGCTAAGCCTGCTACTTCGCATTGATTTGAAGCTAAATCATTTGTTTCGCATAGAACTGAAGCTACCTCGTTTGTTCCTCCTGCTTTTGAAGCTATATCACTTATACCGCAAGTATTTGAAGCTAAATCATATGTGTCGCATGGATTTGAAGCTGAACCTTCTACATCGAATTGATTTGAAGCTAAATCTTGTGTATCGCATGGATTTGAAGCTAAACCTTCTACACCGCATTCATTTGAACCAATTCATGTGTTTCGCGTGGATCTGAAGGTAACTCGATTGTTTCGCATGCAGTTGAAGCTATATCACATTTATCCCAAGTGTTTGAAGCACAATCATTTGTTTCGTATGGATTTGAAGCTAAACCGTCTACATCGCATTGATTTTAAGCTAAATCATGTGTCTCGCATGGATTTGAAGCTAACTCGCTTGTTTCGCATGCAGTTGTAGCTAAATAGTGTACATCACGAGTATTTGTAGCTAAATCATTTGTTTCGCATGGATTTGAAGCTAAGCCTGCTACTTCGCATAGATTTGAAGCTAAATCATTTGTTTCGCATAGAACTGAAGCTACCTCGTTTGTTCCTCCTGATTTTGAAGCGATATCACTTATATCGCAAGTATTTGAAGCTAAATCATATGTGTCGCATGGATTTGAAGCTGAACCTTCTTCATCGAATTGATTTGAAGCTAAATCTTGTGTATCGCATGGATTTGAAGCTAAACCTTCTACATCGCATTGATTTGAAGCTAAATCATGTGTTTCGCATGGATTTGAAGCTAACTCGTTCGTTTGGCCTGCAGTTGAATCTACATCACTTATATCGCAAGTATTTGAAGCTAAATCATGTGTATCGCGTGGATTTTGAAGCTAACTCGTTTGATTAGTCTGAATTTGAAGCTATATCACTTATACGCCAAGTGTTTGAAGCTAAATAATTTGTTTCGCATGGATTTGGAGCTAAACCTTCTACATCGCATTGATTTGCAGCTAAATCATGTGTTTCGCTTGGATTTGAAGCTAACTCGTTCGTTGCGCATACAGTTAAATCTAAATAACGTATATCACAAGTATTTGTAGCTAAACCATTTGTTTCGCATGGATTTGAAGCTAAGCCTTCTCCTTCGCATTAATTGGAAGCTAAATCACGTGTTTTGCATGGATTTGAAGCTGAACCTTCTACATCGCATTGATTTGCAAATGAATCATGTGTTTCGCATGGCTTTGAAGCTAACTCGTTCGTTTCGCCTGTATTTGAATCTATATCACTTATATCGCAAGTATTTGAAGCTAAATCATGTATTTCGCTTGGATTTGAAGCTAAACCTTCTACATCGCATTTATTTGAACCAATTCATGTGTTTCGCGTGGATTTGAAGGTAACTCGATTGTTTCGCATGCAGTTGAAGCTATATCACATTTATGCCAAGTGTTTGAACCTCAATCATTTGTTTCGTATGGATTTGAAGCTAAACCTTCTACATCGCATTGATTTGAAGCTAACTCATGTGTTTCGCGTGGATTTGAAGGTAACTCGTTTGTCTCGCATGCAGTTGAAGCTATAACACCTATATCCCAAGTGTGTGAAGCAAAATCATTTGTTTCGCATGGATTTGAAGCTAAACCGTCTACATCGCATTGATTTTAAGCTAAATCATGTGTTTCGCATCAATCTGAAGCTAACTCGTTTGTTTCGCATGCAGTTGTAGCTAAATAATGTATATCAGAAGTATTTGTAGCTAAATCATTTGTTTCGCATGGATTTGAAGCTAAGACTTCTACTCCGCATTGATTTGAAGCTAAATCATTTGTTTCGCATGGATTTGAAGCTAAACCTTCTACATCGCATTGATTTGAAGCTAAATCATGTGTATCCCATGTATTTGAAGCTAACTCGTTTGTTTCGAATGCAGTTGTAGCTAAATAATGTATATCACAAGTGTTTGTAGCTAAACCATTTGTTTCGCATGGATTTGAAGCTAAGCCCTCTACTTCGCATTGATTTGAAGCTAAATCATTTGTTTCGCATGGAATTGAAGCTACCTCGTTTGTTCCTCCAGATTTTGAAGCTATATCACTTATATCGCAAGTATTTGAAGCTAAATCATGTGCGTCGCATGGATTTGAAGCTGAACTTTCTACATCGCATTGATTTGAAGCTAAATCTTGTGTATCGCCTGGATATGAAGCTAAACCCTCTACATCGCATTGATTTGCAACTAAATCATGTGTTTCGCATGGATCTGAATCTAACTCGATTGTTTCGCCTGCATTTGATGCTATATCACTTATATTCGCAAGCATTTGATGCTAAATCATTCGTTTCGCATGGATTTGAAGCTAAGCCTTTTACTTCGCATTGATTTGAAGTTAAATCATGTGTTTCCCTTGGATTTGAAGCTGAATCGTTTTTTTCGCATGCAGATGAATCTATATCATTTATATCGCAAGTATCTGAAGTTAAACCATTTGTTTCTCATGGATTTGAAGCTAAACCTTCTACATCCCATGGATTTGAAGCTAAATCATGTGTTTGGCATAGATTTGAAGCTAAACCTTATACATCGCATTGATTTGCATCTGAATCATGTGTTTCGCATGGATTTGAAGCTAACTCGATTGTGTCGCATGCAGTTTAAGCTAAATCATGTATATCACAAGTATTTGAATCTAAACCATTTGATTCGCATGGGATTTGATGCTAAGCCTTCTACTTCGCACTGATTTGATGCTGAATCATGTCTTTCGCATGGATTTGAAGCTAACTCGTTTGTTTCGCATGCAGTTGAAGCTATATCACCTTTAACCCAAGTGTTTGAACCTCAATCATTTGTTTCGTATGGATTTGAAGCTAAACCATCTACATCGCATTGATTTGAAGCCAACTCATGTGTTTCGCGTGGATTTGAAGTGACTCGTTTGTTTCGCATGCAGTTGAAGCTATAACACCTATATCCCAAGTGTGTGAAGCAAAATCATTTGTTTCGCATGAATTTGAAGCTAAACCGTCTACATCGCATTGATTTTAAGCTAAATCATGTGTTTCGCATCAATCTGAAGCTAACTCGTTTGTTTCGCATGCAGTTGTAGCTAAATAATGTATATCACAAGTATTTGTAGCTAAATCAATTGTTTCGCATGGTTTTGAAGCTAAACCTTCTACATCGCATTGATTTTAAGCTAAATCATGTGTTTCGCATGGATTTGAAGCTAACTCGTTTGTTTCGCATGCAGTTGTAGCTAAATAATGTATATCACAAGTATTTGTAGCTAGATCATTTGTTTCGCATGGATTTGAAGCTAAGACTTCTACTCCGCATTGATTTGAAGCTAAATCACTTGTTTCGCATGGATTTGAAGCTAAACCTTCTACATCGCATTGATTTTAAGCTAAATCATGTGTTTCGCATGGATTTGAAGCTAACTCGTTTGTTTCGCATGCAGTTGTAGCTAAATAATGTATATCACAAGTATTTGTAGCTAAATCATTTGTTTCGCATGGATTTGAAGCTAAGCCTTCTACTTCGCATTGACTTGAAGCTAAATCATTTGTTTCGCATAGAACTGAAGCTACCTCGTTTGTTACTCCTGCTTTTGAAGCTATATCACTTATATCGCAAGTATTTGAAGCTAAATCATATGTGTCGCATGGATTTCAAGCTGAACCTTCTACATCGCATTGATTTGCAAATGAATCATGTGTTTCGCATGGATTTGAAGCTAACTCGTTCGTTTCGCCTGTATTTGAATCTATATCACTTATATCGCAACTATTTGAAGCTAAATCATGTGTTTCGCTTGGATTTGAAGCTAAACCTTCTACATCGCATTCATTTGAACCAATTCATGTGTTTCGCGTGGATTTGAAGGTAACTCGTTTGTTTCGCATGCAGTTGAAGCTATATCACCTTTAACCCAAGTGTTTGAAGCTCAATCATTTGTTTCACATGGATTTTAAGCTAAACCTTCTACATCGCATTGATTTGAAGCTAACTCATGTGTGTCGCGTGGATTTGAAGGTAACTCGTTTGTTTCGCATGCAGTTGTAGCTAAATAATGTATATCAAAAGTATTTGTAGCTGAATCATTTGTTTCGCATGGATTTGAAGCTAAGCCTACTACTTCGCATTAATTGGAAGCTAAATCACGTGTTTCTCTTGGATTTGCAGCTAAACCTTCTACATCGCATTCATTTGAACCAATTCACGTGTTTCGCGTGGATTTGAAGGTAACTCGTTTGTTTCGCATGCAGTTGAAGCTATATCACATTTATCCCAGGTGTTTGAAGCTCAATCATTTGTTTCGCATGGATTTGAAGCTAAACCTTTTACATCGCATTGATTTGACGCTAACTCATGTGTTTCGCGTGGATTTGAAGGTAGCTAGTTTGTTTCGCATGCAGTTGAAGCTATATCACCTTTATCCCATGTGTTTGCAGCTCAATCATTTGTTTCGCATGGATTTGAAGCTAAACCTTCTACATCGCATTGATTTTAAGCTAAATCATGTGTTTCGCATGGATTTGAAGCTAACTCGTTTGTTTCGCATGCAGTTGTAGCTAAATAGTGTATATCACGAGTATTTGTGGCTAAATCATTTGTTTCGCATGGATTTGAAGCTAAGCCTGCTACTTCGCATTGATTTGAAGCTAAATCATTTGTTTCGCATAGAACTGAAGCTACCTCGTTTGTTCCTCCTGCTTTTGAAGCTATATCACTTATACCGCAAGTATTTGAAGCTAAATCATATGTGTCGCATGGATTTGAAGCTGAACCTTCTACATCGAATTGATTTGAAGCTAAATCTTGTGTATCGCATGGATTTGAAGCTAAACCTTCTACACCGCATTCATTTGAACCAATTCATGTGTTTCGCGTGGATCTGAAGGTAACTCGATTGTTTCGCATGCAGTTGAAGCTATATCACATTTATCCCAAGTGTTTGAAGCACAATCATTTGTTTCGTATGGATTTGAAGCTAAACCTTCTACATCGCATTGAGTTGAAGCTAACTCATTTGTTTCGCGTGGATCTGAAGGTAACTCGTTTGTTTCGCATGCAGTTGAAGCTATAACACCTATATCCCAAGTGTGTGAAGCTCAATCATTTTTTTCGCATGGATTTGAAGATAAACCGTCTACATCGCATTGATTTTAAGCTAAATCATGTGTCTCGCATGGATTTGAAGCTAACTCGTTTGTTTCGCATGCAGTTGTAGCTAAATAGTGTACATCACGAGTATTTGTAGCTAAATCATTTGTTTCGCATGGATTTGAAGCTAAGCCTGCTACTTCGCATTAATTGGAAGCTAAATCACGTGTTTTGCATGGATTTGAAGCTGAACCTTCTACATCGCATTGATTTGCAAATGAATCATGTGTTTCGCATGGCTTTGAAGCTAACTCGTTCGTTTCGCCTGTATTTGAATCTATATCACTTATATCGCAAGTATTTGAAGCTAAATCATGTATTTCGCTTGGATTTGAAGCTAAACCTTCTACATCGCATTTATTTGAACCAATTCATGTGTTTCGCGTGGATTTGAAGGTAACTCGATTGTTTCGCATGCAGTTGAAGCTATATCACATTTATGCCAAGTGTTTGAACCTCAATCATTTGTTTCGTATGGATTTGAAGCTAAACCTTCTACATCGCATTGATTTGAAGCTAACTCATGTGTTTCGCGTGGATTTGAAGGTAACTCGTTTGTTTCGCATGCAGTTGAAGCTATAACACCTATATCCCAAGTGTGTGAAGCAAAATCATTTGTTTCGCATGGATTTGAAGCTAAACCGTCTACATCGCATTGATTTTAAGCTAAATCATGTGTTTCGCATCAATCTGAAGCTAACTCGTTTGTTTCGCATGCAGTTGTAGCTAAATAATGTATATCAGAAGTATTTGTAGCTAAATCATTTGTTTCGCATGGATTTGAAGCTAAGACTTCTACTCCGCATTGATTTGAAGCTAAATCATTTGTTTCACATGGATTTGAAGCTAAACCCTCCACATCGCATTGATTTGCAACTAAATCATGTGTTTCGCATGGATCTGAAGCTAACTCGTTTGTTTCGCATGCAGTTGTAGCTAAATAATGTATATCACAAGTATTTGTAGCTAAATCATTTGTTTCGCATGGATTTGAAGCTAAGCCTTCTACTTCGCATTGATTTGAAGCTAAATCATTTGTTTCGCATAGAACTGAAGCTACCTCGTTTGTTCCTCCTGCTTTTGAAGCTATATCACTTATATAGTAAGTATTTGAAGCTAAATCACATGTGTCGCATGGATTTGAAGCTAAACCTTCTACATCGCATTGATTTGAAGCTAACTCATGTGTTTCGCGTGGATTTGAAGGTAACTCGTTTGTTTCGCATGCAGTTGGAGGTATACCACCCATATCCCAAGTGTTTGAAGCTCAATCATTTGTTTCGCATGGTTTTGAAGCAAAACCTTCTACATCGCATTGATTTTAAGCTAAATCATGTGTTTCGCATGGATTTGAAGCTAACTCGTTTGTTTCGCATGCAGTTGTAGCTAAATAATGTATATCAGAAGTATTTGTAGCTAAAGCATTTGTTTCGCATGGATTTGAAGCTAAGACTTCTACTCCGCATTGATTTGAAGCTAAATCATTTGTTTCGCATGGATTTGAAGCTAAACCTTCTACATCGCATTGATTTGAAGCTAAATCATGTGTATCCCATGTATTTGAAGCTAACTCGTTTGTTTCGCATGCAGTTGTAGCTAAATAATGTATATCACAAGTATTTGTAGCTATACCATTTGTTTCGAATGGATTTGAAGCTAAGCCCTCTACTTCGCATTGATTTGAAGCTAAATCATTTGTTTCGTATGGAATTGAAGCTACCTCGTTTGTTCCTCCAGATTTTGAAGCTATATCACTTATAGCGCAAGTATTTGAAGCTAAATCATGTGCGTCGCATGGATTTGAAGCTGAACTTTCTACATCGCATTGATTTGAAGCTAAATCTTGTGTATCGCCTGGATTTGAAGCTAAACCCTCTACATCGCATTGATTTGCAACTAAATCATGTGTTTCGCATGGATCTGAATCTAACTCGTTTGTTTCGCCTGCATTTGATGCTATATCACTTATATTCGCCAGAATTTGATGCTAAATCATTCGTTTCTCATGGATTTGAAGCTAAGCCTTTTACTTCGCATTGATTTGAAGTTAAAACATGTGTTTCCCTTGGATTTGAAGCTGAATCGTTTTTTTCGCATGCAGATGAATCTATATCATTTATATCGCAAGTATCTGAAGTTAAATCATTTGTTTCTCATGGATTTGAAGCTAAACCTTCTACATCCCATGGATTTGAAGCTAAATCATGTGTTTGGCATGGATTTGAAGCTAAACCTTATACATCGCATTGATTTGCATCTGAATCATGTGTTTCGCATGGATTTGAAGCTAACTCGATTGTGTCGCATGCAGTTTAAGCTAAATCATGTATATCACAAGTATTTGAATCTAAACCATTTGATTCGCATGGGATTTGATGCTAAGCCTTCTACTTCACACTGATTTGATGCTGAATCATGTCTTTCGCATGGATTTGAAGCTAACTCGTTTGTTTCGCATGCAGTTGTAGCTAAACAATGTATATCACAAGTATTAGTAGCTGAATCATTTGTTTCGCATGGATTTGAAGCTAAGCCTTCTACTTCGCATTGATTTGAAGCTTAATCATTTGTTTCGCATGGATATGAAGCAAAACCTTCTACATCGCATTGATTTTAAGCTAAATCATTTGTTTCGCATGGATTTGAAGCTAAACCTTCTACATCGCATTGATTTAAACCTAAATCATGTGTTTCGCATGTATTTGAAGCTAACTCGTTTGTTTCGCATGCAGTTGTAGCTAAATAATGTATATCACAAGTATTTGTAGCTAAATCATTTGTTTCGCATGGATTTGAAGCTAAGCCTTCTACTTCGCATTGATTTGAAGCTAATTCATTTGTTTAGCATAGAACTGAAGCTACCTCGTTTGTTCCTCCTGCTTTTGAAGCTATATCACTTATATCGCAAGTATTTGAAGCTAAATCATATGTGTCGCATGGATTTGAAGCTGAACCTTCTACATCGAATTGATTTGAAGCTAAATCTTGTGTATCGCATGGATTTGAAGCTAAACCTTCTACATTGCATTGATTTGAAGCTAAATCATGTGTTTCGCATGGATTTGAAGCTAACTCGTTCGTTTCGCCTCCAGTTGAATCTACATCACTTATATCGCAAGTATTTGAAGCTAAATCATATGTGTCGCATGGATTTGAAGCTGAACCTACTACATCGCATGATTTAAAGCAAAATCTTGTGTATCGCATGGATTTGAAGCTAAACCTTCTACATCGCATTAATTTGAAGCTAAATCATGTGTTAAGAATGGATTTGAAGCTAACTCGTTTGTCTCGCATGCAGTTGTAGCTTAATAATTTATATCACAAGCATTTGTAGCTTATCCATTTGTTTCGCATGGATTTGAAGCTAAGCCTTCTACTTCGCATTGATTTGAAGCTAAATCATTTGTTTCGCGTGGAATTGAAGCTACCTCGTTTGTTCCTCCTGCTTTTGAAGCTATATCACTTATATCGCAAGTATTTGAAGCTAAATCATATGTGTCGCATGGATTTGAAGCTGAACCTTCTACATCGCATTGATTTGAAGCTAAATCTTGTAAATCGCATGGATTTGAAGCTAAACTGTCTACATCGCATTGATTTTAAGCTAAATCATGTGTTTCGCGTGGATTTGAAGGTAACTCGTTTGTTTCGCATGCAGTTGGAGCTATACCACCCATATCCCAAGTGTTTGAAGCTCAATCATTTGTTTCGCATGGTTTTGAAGCTAAACCTTCTACATCGCATTGATTTTAAGCTAAATCATGTGTTTCGCATGGATTTGAAGCTAACTCGTTTGTTTCGCATGCAGTTGTAGCTAAATAATGTATATCAGAAGTATTTGTAGCTAAACCATTTGTTTCGCATGGATTTGAAGCTAAGCCCTCTACTTCGCATTGATTTGAAGCTAAATCATTTGTTTCGCATGGAACTGAAGCTACCTCGTTTGTTCCTCCAGATTTTGAAGCTATATCACTTATATCGCAAGTATTTGAAGCTAAATCATGTGCGTCGCATGGATTTGAAGCTGAACTTTCTACATCGCATTGATTTGAAGCTAAATCTTGTGTATCGCCTGGATTTGAAGCTAAACCCTCTACATCGCATTGATTTGCAACTAAATCATGTGTTTCGCATGGATCTGAATCTAACTCGATTGTTTCGACTGCATTTGATGCTATATCACTTATATTCGCAAGCATTTGATGCTAAATCATTCGTTTCGCATGGATTTGAAGCTAAGCCTTTTACTTCGCATTGATTTGAAGTTAAATCATGTGTTTCCCTTGGATTTGAAGCTGAATCGTTTTTTTCGCATGCAGATGAATCTATATCATTTATATCGCAAGTATCTGAAGTTAAACCATTTGTTTCTCATGGATTTGAAGCTAAACCTTCTACATCCCATGGATTTGAAGCTAAATCATGTGTTTGGCATGGATTTGAAGCTAAACCTTATACATCGCATTGATTTGCATCTGAATAATGTGTTTCGCATGGATTTGAAGCTAACTCGATTGTGTCGCATGCAGTTTAAGCTAAATCATGTATATCACAAGTATTTGAATCTAAACCATTTGATTCGCATGGGATTTGATGCTAAGCCTTCTACTTCGTACTGATTTGATGCTGAATCATGTCTTTCGCATGGATTTGAAGCTAACTCGTTTGTTTCGCATGCAGTTGTAGCTAAACAATGTATATCACAAGTATTAGTAGCTAAACCATTTGTTTGCATGGATTTGAAGCTAAGCCTTCTACTTCGCATTGATTTGAAGCTAAATCATTTGTTTCGCATGGATTTGGAGCTAAACCTTCTAAATCGCATTGATTTAAACCTAAATCATGTGTTTCGCATGTATTTGAAGCTAACTCGTTTGTTTCGCATGCAGTTGTAGCTAAATAATGTATATCACAAGTATTTGTAGCTAAATCATTTGTTTCGCATGGATTTGAAGCTAAGCCTTCTACTTCGCATTGATTTGAAGCTAAATCATTTGTTTAGCATAGAACTGAAGCTACCTCGTTTGTTCCTCCTGCTTTTGAAGCTATATCACTTATATCGCAAGTATTTGAAGCTAAATCATATGTGTCGCATGGATTTGAAGCTGAACCTTCTACATCGAATTGATTTGAAGCTAACTCTTGTGTATCGCATGGATTTGAAGCTAAACCTTCTACATTGCATTGATTTGAAGCTAAATCATGTGTTTCGCATGGATTTGAAGCTAACTCGTTCGTTTGGCCTGCAGTTGAATCTACATCACTTATATCGCAAGTATTTGAAGCTAAATCATGTGTATCGCGTGGATTTTGAAGCTAACTCGTTTGATTAGTCTGCATTTGAAGCTATATCACTTATACGCCAAGTGTTTGAAGCTAAATCATTTGTTTCGCATGGATTTGGAGCTAAACCTTCTACATCGCATTGATTTGCAGCTAAATCATGTGTTTCGCTTGGATTTGAAGATAACTCGTTCGTTGCGCATACAGTTAAATCTAAATAACGTATATCACAAGTATTTGAAGCTAAACCATTTGTTTCGCATGGATTTGAAGCTAAGCCTTCTCCTTCGCATTAATTGGAAGCTAAATCACGTGTTTTGCATGGATTTGAAGCTGAACCTTCTACATCGCATTGATTTGCAAATGAATCATGTGTTTCGCATGGCTTTGAAGCTAACTCGTTCGTTTCGCCTGTATTTGAATCTATATCACTTATATCGCAAGTATTTGAAGCTAAATCATGTATTTCGCTTGGATTTGAAGCTAAACCTTCTACATCGCATTTATTTGAACCAATTCATGTGTTTCGCGTGGATTTGAAGGTAACTCGATTGTTTCGCATGCAGTTGAAGCTATATCACATTTATGCCAAGTGTTTGAACCTCAATGATTTGTTTCGTATGGATTTGAAGCTAAACCTTCTACATCGCATTGATTTGAAGCTAACTCATGTGTTTCGCGTGGATTTGAAGGTAACTCGTTTGTTTCGCATGCAGTTGAAGCTATAACACCTATATCCCAAGTGTGTGAAGCAAAATCATTTGTTTCGCATGGATTTGAAGCTAAACCGTCTACATCGCATTGATTTTAAGCTAAATCATGTGTTTCGCATCAATCTGAAGCTAACTCGTTTGTTTCGCATGCAGTTGTAGCTAAATAATGTATATCACAAGTATTTGTAGCTAAATCGATTGTTTCGCATGGATTTGAAGCTAAGCCTTCTACTTCGCATTGATTTGAAGCTAAATCGTTTGTTTCGCATAGAACTGAAGCTACCTCGTTTGTTCCTTCTGCTTTTGAAACTATATCACTTATATCGCAAGTATTTGAAGCTAAATCATATGTGTCGCATGGATTTGAAGCTGAACCTACTACATCGCATGATTTAAAGCAAAATCTTGTGTATCGCATGGATTTGAAGCTAAACCTTCTACATCGCATTGATTTGAAGCTAAATCTTGTGTATCGCATGGATTTGAAGCTAAATCATGTGTTTCGCATGGATTTGAAGCTAACTCGTTCGTTTGGCCTGCAGTTGAATCTACAACACTTATATCGCAAGTATTTGAAGCTAAATCGTGTGTATCGCGTGGATTTTGAAGCTAACTCGTTGAAGCTATATCACTTATACGCCAAGTGTTTGAATCTAAATCATTTGTTTCGCATGGATTTGGAGCTAAACCTTCTACATCGCATTGATTTGCAGCTAAATCATGTGTTTCGCTTGGATTTGAAGCTAACTCGTTCGTTGCGCATACAGTTAAATCTAAATAACGTATATCACAAGTTTTTGAAGCTAAACCATTTGTTTCGCATGGATTTGAAGCTAAGCCTTCTCCTTCGCATTAATTGGAAGCTAAATCACGTGTTTTGCATGGATTTGAAGCTGAACCTTCTACATCGCATTGATTTGCAAATGAATCATGTGTTTCGCATGGCTTTGAAGCTAACGCGTTCGTTTCGCCTGTATTTGAATCTATATCACTTATATCGCAAGTATTTGAAGCTAAATCATGTATTTCGCTTGGATTTGAAGCTAAACCTTCTACATCGCATTTATTTGAACCAATTCATGTGTTTCGCGTGGATTTGAAGGTAACTCGATTGTTTCGCATGCAGTTGAAGCTATAACACCTATATCCCAAGTGTGTGAAGCAAAATCATTTGTTTCGCATGGATTTGAAGCTAAACCGCCTACATCGCATTGATTTTAAGCTAAATCATGTGTTTCGCATCAATCTGAAGCTAACTCGTTTGTTTCGCATGCAGTTGTAGCTAAATAATGTATATCACAAGTATTTGTAGCTAAACCATTTGTTTCACATGGATTTGAAGCTAAGACTTCTACTCCGCATTGATTTGAAGCTAAATCATTTGTTTCGCATGGATTTGAAGCTAAACCCTCCACATCGCATTGATTTGCAACTAAATCATGTGTTTCGCATGGATCTGAAGCTAACTCGTTTGTTTCGCATGCAGTTGTAGCTAAATAATGTATATCACAAGTATTTGTAGCGAAATCATTTGTTTCGCATGGATTTGAAGCTAAGCCTTCTACTTCGCATTGATTTGAAGCTAAATCATTTGTTTCGCATAGAACTGAAGCTACCTCGTTTGTTCCTCCTGCTTTTGAAGCTATATCACTTATATCGTAAGTATTTGAAGCTAAATCACATGTGTCGCATGGATTTGAAGCTAAACCTTCTACATCGCATTGATTTGAAGCTAACTCATGTGTTTCGCGTGGATTTGAAGGTAACTCGTTTGTTTCGCATGCAGTTGGAGCTATACCACCCATATCCCAAGTGTTTGAAGCTCAATCATTTGTTTCGCATGGTGTTGAAGCAAAACCTTCTACATCGCATTGATTTTAAGCTAAATCATGTGTTTCGCATGGATTTGAAGCTAACTCGTTTGTTTCGCATGCAGTTGTAGCTAAATAATGTATATCAGAAGTATTTGTAGCTAAATCATTTGTTTCGCATGGATTTGAAGCTAAGACTTCTACTCCGCATTGATTTGAAGCTAAATCATTTGTTTCGCATGGATTTGAAGCTAAACCTTCTACATCGCATTGATTTGAAGCTAAATCATGTGTATCCCATGTATTTGAAGCTAACTCGTTTGTTTCGCATGCAGTTGTAGCTAAATAATGTATATCACAAGTATTTGTAGCTATACCATTTGTTTCGAATGGATTTGAAGCTAAGCCCTCTACTTCGCATTGATTTGAAGCTAAATCATTTGTTTCGTATGGAATTGAAGCTACCTCGTTTGTTCCTCCAGATTTTGAAGCTATATCACTTAAAGCGCAAGTATTTGAAGCTAAATCATGTGCGTCGCATGGATTTGAAGCTGAACTTTCTACATCGCATTGATTTGAAGCTAAATCTTGTGTATCGCCTGGATTTGAAGCTAAACCCTCTACATCGCATTGATTTGCAACTAAATCATGTGTTTCGCATGGATCTGAATCTAACTCGTTTGTTTCGCCTGCATTTGATGCTATATCACTTATATTCGCAAGCATTTGATGCTAAATCATTCGTTTCTCATGGATTTGAAGCTAAGCCTTTTACTTAGCATTGATTTGAAGTTAAATCATGTGTTTCCCTTGGATTTGAAGCTGAATCGTTTTTTTCGCATGCAGATGAATCTATATCATTTATATCGCAAGTATCTGAAGTTAAATCATTTGTGTCTCATGGATTTGAAGCTAAACCTTCTACATCCCATGGATTTGAAGCTAAATCATGTGTTTGGCATGGATTTGAAGCTAAACCTTATACATCGCATTGATTTGCATCTGAATCATGTGTTTCGCATGGATTTGAAGCTAACTCGATTGTGTCGCATGCAGTTTAAGCTAAATCATGTATATCACAAGTATTTGAATCTAAACCATTTGATTCGCATGGGATTTGATGCTAAGCCTTCTACTTCACACTGATTTGATGCTGAATCATGTCTTTCGCATGGATTTGAAGCTAACTCGTTTGTTTCGCATGCAGTTGTAGCTAAACAATGTATATCACAAGTATTAGTAGCTGAATCATTTGTTTCGCATGGATTTGAAGCTAAGCCTTCTACTTCGCATTGATTTGAAGCTTAATCATTTGTTTCGCATGGATTTGAAGCAAAACCTTCTACATCGCATTGATTTTAAGCTAAATCATTTGTTTCGCATGGATTTGGAGCTAAACCTTCTACATCGCATTGATTTAAACCTAAATCATGTGTTTCGCATGTATTTGAAGCTAACTCGTTTGTTTCGCATGCAGTTGTAGCTAAATAATGTATATCACAAGTATTTGTAGCTAAATCATTTGTTTCGCATGGATTTGAAGCTAAGCCTTCTACTTCGCATTGATTTGAAGCTAATTCATTTGTTTAGCATAGAACTGAAGCTACCTCGTTTGTTCCTCCTGCTTTTGAAGCTATATCACTTATATCGCAAGTATTTGAAGCTAAATCATATGTGTCGCATGGATTTGAAGCTGAACCTTCTACATCGAATTGATTTGAAGCTAAATCTTGTGTATCGCATGGATTTGAAGCTAAACCTTCTACATTGCATTGATTTGAAGATAAATCATGTGTTTCGCATGGTTTTGAAGCTAACTCGTTCGTTTCGCCTCCAGTTGAATCTACATCACTTATATCGCAAGTATTTGAAGCTAAATCATGTGTATCGCGTGGATTTTGAAGCTAACTCGTTTGTTTCGCATGCAGTTGTAGCTAAATAATGTATATCACAAGTATTTGTAGCTAAATCATTTGTTTCGCATGGATTTGAAGCTAAGCCTTCTACTTCGCATTGATTTTAAGCTAAATCGTTTGTTTCGCATAGAACTGAAGCTACCTCGTTTGTTCCTCCTGCTTTTGAAGCTATATCACTTATATCGCAAGTATTTGAAGCTAAATCATATGTGTCGCATGGATTTGAAGCTGAACCTACTACATCGCATGATTTAAAGCAAAATCTTGTGTATCGCATGGATTTGAAGCTAAACCTTCTACATCGCATTAATTTGAAGCTAAATCATGTGTTAAGAATGGATTTGAAGCTAACTCGTTTGTCTCGCATGCAGTTGTAGCTTAATAATTTATATCACAAGCATTTGTAGCTTATCCATTTGTTTCGCATGGATTTGAAGCTAAGCCTTCTACTTCGCATTGATTTGAAGCTAAATCATTTGTTTCGCGTGGAATTGAAGCTACCTCGTTTGTTCCTCCTGCTTTTGAAGCTATATCACTTATATCGCAAGTATTTGAAGCTAAATCATATGTGTCGCATGGATTTGAAGCTGAACCTTCTACATCGCATTGATTTGAAGCTAAATCTTGTAAATCGCATGGATTTGAAGCTTAACTGTCTACATCGCATTGATTTTAAGCTAAATCATGTGTTTCGCTTCGATCTGAAGCTAACTCGTTAGTTTCGCATGCAGTTGTAGCTAAATAATGTATATCACAAGTATTTGTAGCTAAACCATTTGTTTGCATGGATTTGAAGCTAAGCCTTCTACTTCGCATTGATTTGAAGCTAAATCATTTGTTTCGCATGGATTTGGAGCTAAACCTTCTACATCGCATTGATTTAAACCTAAATCATGTGTTTCGCATGTATTTGAAGCTAACTCGTTTGTTTCGCAGGCAGTTGTAGCTAAATAATGTATATCACAAGTATTTGTAGCTAAACCATTTGTTTGCATGGATTTGAAGCTAAGCCTTCTACTTCGCATTGATTTGAAGCTAAATCATTTGTTTAGCATAGAACTGAAGCTACCTCGTTTGTTCCTCCTGCTTTTGAAGCTATATCACTTATATCGCAAGTATTTGAAGCTAAATCATATGTGTCGCATGGATTTGAAGCTGAACCTTCTACATCGAATTGATTTGAAGCTAAATCTTGTGTATCGCATGGATTTGAAGCTAAACCTTCTACATTGCATTGATTTGAAGCTAAATCATGTGTTTCGCATGGATTTGAAGCTATCTCGTTCGTTTCGCCTCCAGTTGAATCTACATCACTTATATCGCAAGTATTTGAAGCTAAATCATGTGTATCGCGTGGATTTTGAAGCTAACTCGTTTGTTTCGCATGCAGTTGTAGCTAAATAATGTATATCACAAGTATTTGTAGCTAAATCATTTGTTTCGCATGGATTTGAAGCTAAGCCTTCTACTTCGCATTGATTTGAAGCTAAATCGTTTGTTTCGCATAGAACTGAAGCTACCTCGTTTGTTCCTCCTGCTTTTGAAGCTATATCACTTATATCGCAAGTATTTGAAGCTAAATCATATGTGTCGCATGGATTTGAAACTGAACCTACTACATCGCATGATTTAAAGCAAAATCTTGTGTATCGCATGGATTTGAAGCTAAACCTTCTACATCGCATTGATTTGATGCTAAATCATGTGTTTCGCATGGATTTGAAGCTAACTCGTTTGTTTCGCATGCAGTTGTAGCTAAATAATGTATATCACAAGTATTTGTAGCTAAACCATTTGTTTCGCATGGATTTGAAGATAAACCTTCTACATCGCATTGATTTGAAGCTAAATCATGTGTATCCCATGTATTTGAAGCTAATTCGTTTGTTTCGCATGCAGTTGTAGCTAAATAATGTATATCACAAGTATTTGTAGCTAAACCATTTGTTTCGCATGGATTTGAAGCTAGGCCCTCTACTTCGCATTGATTTGAAGCTAAATCATTTGTTTCACATGGATTTGAAGCTAAACCTTCTACATCACATTGATTTGAAGCTAAATCATGTGTATCCCATGTATTTGAAGCTAACTCGTTTGTTTCGCATGCAGTTGTAGCTAAATAATATATATCACAAGTATTTGTAGCTATACCATTTGTTTCGCATGGATTTGAAGCTAAGCCCTCTACTTCGCATTGATTTGAAGCTAAATCATTTGTTTCGCATGGAATTGATGCTACCTCGTTTGTTCCTCCTGCTTTTGAAGCTATATCACTTATATCGCAAGTATTTGAAGCTAAATCATACGTGTCGCATGGATTTGAAGCTGAACCTACTACATCGCATGATTTAAAGCAAAATCTTGTGTATCGCATGGATTTGAAGCTAAACCCACTACATCGCATTGATTTGCAACTAAATCATGTGTTTCGCATATACTTGAATCTAACTCGTTTGTTTTGCATGCAGCTGAAGCTATATCACCTATATCCGAAGTGTTTGAAGCTCAATCGTTTGTTCCGCATGGATTTGAAGCTAAACCTTCTACATCGCATTGATTTGAATCTAAATCATGTGTATCGCATGGATTTTGAAGCTAAGTCGTCTGCATTTGAAGCTATATCACTTATATCCCAAGTGGTTGAAGCTAAATCATTCGTTTCGCGTGGATTTGAAAGTAAACATACTACATCGCATTGATTTGAAGCTAAATCATGTGTTTGGCTTGGATTTGAAACTAAATCTTGTACATCGCATTGATTTGAAGCTAAATCATGTGTTTCGCTTGGATTTGAAGCTAACTCTTTTGTTTCGCCTGCATTTGATGCTATATCACTTATATTGCAAGTAATTGAAGCTAAATCATTTGTTTCGCGCGGATTTGAAGCTAAACCTTCCACATCGCATTGATTTGAAACTAAATCTTTTGTTTCTCTTGTATTTGAAGCGAAACCTTCTACCTCGCATTGATTTGAAGATAAATCATGTGTTTTGCATGGGTCTGAAGCTAACTCGTTTGTTTCGCCTGCATTTGAAGCTATATCACTTATATTCGCAAGTATTTGAAGCTAAATGTTTCGTTTCGCATGGAGTTGAAGCTAAGCCTTCTACATCGCATTGATTTTAAGCTAAATCATTTGTTTCGCATGGATTTGGAGCTAAACCTTCTACATCGCATTGATTTAAACCTAAATCATGTGTTTCGCATGTATTTGAAGCTAACTCGTTTGTTTCGCATGCAGTTGTAGCTAAACAATGTATATCACAAGTATTAGTAGCTGAATCATTTGTTTCGCATGGATTTGAAGCTAAGACTTCTACATCGCATTGATTGGAAGCTAAATCATATGTTCTACATGGATTTGAAGCTAACTCGTTTGTTTCGCCTGCATTTGAAGCTCTTTCATTTATACTGCAAGTATTTAAAGCTAAATCATTAGTTTCGCATGGATTTGAGGCTAAGCCTTCTAATTCGCACTGTTTTGAAGCTAAATAATGTATTTCGCGTGGATTAGAAGCTAACTCGTCTGTTTCGCATGCAGTTGAAGCTATATCACTCATATCGTAAGTACTTGATGCTAAATCATTTGTTTCGCATTGATTTGAAGACATCCTGCTACTTCGCGTTGATTTGAAGCTAAACCATTTATTTCGCATGGATTTGAAGCTAAGACTTCTACATCGCATTGATTGGAAGCTAAATCATATGTTCTACATGGATTTGAAGCTAACTCGTTTGTTTCGCCTGCATTTGAAGCTCTTTCATTTATACTGCAAGTATTTAAAGCTAAATCATTAGTTTCGCATGGATTTGAGGCTAAGCCTTCTAATTCGCACTGTTTTGAAGCTAAATAATGTATTTCGCGTGGATTAGAAGCTAACTCGTCTGTTTCGCATGCAGTTGAAGCTATATCACTCATATCGTAAGTACTTGATGCTAAATCATTTATTTCGCATTGATTTGAAGACATCCTGCTACTTCGCATTGATTTGAAGATAATTCATGTGTCTCGCATGGATTTGAAACTTACTCATTTGTTTCGCCTGCATTGAAGCTATATCACTTATATCGCAAGTATTTGATGCTAAATCATTTGTTTCGCATGGATTTGAAGCTAAGCCTACTACTTCGCACTGATTTGAATCCAATTCATTTGTGTCGCATAGATTTGAAACTAAGTCTTCTACTTCGCATTAATATGAAGTTAAATCATGTGTTTAGCATGGATTTGAAGACATATCACTTATATTCGCAAGTATTTGAAGCTAAACCGTTCGTATCGAATGGATCTGAAGCTAAGCCTTCTACTTCGCATGAATTTGAAGCTAAATCATGTGTTTGGCCTGGATTTGAAGCGAACTCGTTTGTTTCGCATGCAGTTGAAGCTATATCACTTATATTCGCAAGTATTTGATGCTAAATCTTTCGTTTTGCATGAACTTGAATCTAAGCCTTATACTTCGAACTGATTTGAAGCTAAATAATGTGTTTCGCACGGATTTGTATCTAACTCGTTTGTTTCTTATGTATTTGAATCTAAGGCTTCTACTTCGCATTGATTTGAAGATAATTCATGTGTCTCGCATGGATTTGAAACTTACTCATTTGTTTCGCCTGCATTGAAGCTATATCACTTATATCGCAAGTATTTGATGCTAAATCATTTGTATCGCATGGATTTGAAGCTAAGCCTACTACTTCGCACTGATTTGAATCCAATTCATTTGTGTCGCATAGATTTGAAACTAAGTCTTCTACTTCGCATTAATATGAAGTTAAATCATGTATTTAGCATGGATTTGAAGACATATCACTTATATTCGCAAGTATTTGAAGCTAAACCGCTCTTATCTAATGGATCTGAAGCTAAGCCTTCTACTTCGCATGAATTTGAAGCTAAATCATGTGTTTGGCCTGGATTTGAAGCGAACTCGTTTGTTTCGCATGCAGTTGAAGGTAAATCACGTATATCACAAGCATTTGAAGCTAAACCATTTGTTTCGCATGGATTTGAAGAAAAGCCTTCAACTTCGCATTGATTTGAAGCTAAACCATGTGTTCGCATGAATATTAAGCTAAACCATGTGTTTCGCATGAAATTGAAGCTAACTCGGTTATTTCGCCTGCATTTGATGCTATATCACTTATATCGGAATTATCTGAAGATAAATCAATTGTTTCTCATGTAATTGAAGCTTAGCCTTCTATTTCGCATTGATTTGAAGCTAAATAATATCATTCGCATTGATTTGAATTTAACTCGTTTGTATCGAATGCAGTTGAAGCTATATCATTTATATTCGCCAGTATTTGATCCAAAATCATTCGTTTCGCATGGATTTGAAGCTAAACCTTCTACTTCGCATTGATTTGGATCTAAACCATCTGTTTCGCATGGATTTGAAGCTAACTCGTTTGTTTCGCATGCAGTTGAAGCTATATCACTTATATTCGCAAGTATTTGAAGCTAAATCATATGTGTCGCATGGATTTGAAGCTCAACCTTCTACATCGCATTGATTTGAAGCTAAGTTTTGTGTATCGCATGGATTTGAAGCTAAACCTTCTACATCGCATTGATTTGCAGCTAAATTATGTGTTTCGCATGGATTTGAAGCTAACTCGTTTGTTTCGCCTGCAGTTGAATCTACATCACTTATATCGCAAGTATTTGTAGCTAAATCATGTGTATCGCGTGGATTTTGAAGCTAACTCGTTTGTTTCGCATGCAGTTGAAGCTAAATCATGTATATGACAAGTATTTGAAGCTAAACCATTTGTTTCGCATGTATGTGAAGCTAAATCATGTGTTTACCATGACAATGAACCTAAATTATGTGTTGCCCATGGATTTGAAGCTTAATCATGTGTTTTGCATGGATTTGAAGCTAAGTCTTCTACTTCGCATTGATTTGAAGCTAAATCGTGTGTCGCATGGATTTGAAGCTAACTCGTTTGTTTCTCATGCAGTTGAAGCTGATTCATGTATATCACAAGTATTTTAAGCCAAACTATTTGTTTCGCATGGATTTGAAGCTAAGCCTTCTACTTTGCATTGATTTGAAGCTAAATCATTTGTTTCACATGGAATTGAAGCTACCTCGTTTGTTCCTCCAGCTCTTGAAGCTATATCACTTATATCGCAAGTATTTGAAGCTAAATCATATGTGTTGCATGGATTTGAAGATGAACCTTCTACATCGCATTGATTTGAGGCTAAATCTTGCGTATCGCATGGATTTGAAGCTAAACCTTCTTTATCGCATTGATTTGCAGCTTAATCGTGTGTTTCGCGTGGATTTGAAGGAAACTCGTTTGTTTCGCATGCAGTTGAAGCTAAATCATGTCTTTCACAAGTATTTGAAGATGAACCATTTGAATCGCATGGCTTTGAACCTGAGCCTTCTACTTCGCACTGATTTGCACCTCAATAATGTGTTTCGCATGGATTTGAAGCTAAACCTTCTACATCCCTTGGATATGAAGCTAAATCATGTGTTTGGCATGGATTTGAAGCTAAACCTTCTACATCGCATTGATTTGCAGCTGAACCATGTGTTTCGCATGGATTTGAAGCTCAGCCTTCTACATCGCATTGATTTGAAGCTAAATTATGTGTTTCGCTTGGATTTGAATGTAACTCATTTGTTTCGCATGCAGTTGAAGTTATATCACCTATATCCCAAGTGTAGGAAGCTCAATCATTTGTTTTGCATGGATTTGAAGCTAAACCTGCTCCTCCGCATTGATTTGAACCTAAGTTATGTGTTTCGCGTCGATTTGAGGGTAACTCGTTGTTTCGCATGCAGTTGAAACTAAATCATGCATTTCACAAGTATTTGAAACCGAACCATTATATTCGCATGGATTTAAAGCTAAGCCTTCTACTACGCACTGATTTGAAGTTAAATCATGTGTTTCGCGTGGATTTGGAGCCAACTCGTTCGTTTCGCCTGTATTTGAATCTATATCACTTATATCGCAACTATTTGAAGCTAAATCATGTGTTTCGCTTGGATTTGAAGCTAAACCTTCTACATCGCATTCATTTGAACCAATTCATGTGTTTCGCGTGGATTTGAAGGTAACTCGATTGTTTCGCATAGAACTGAAGCTAAACCTTCTACATCGCATTGATTTGCAGCTAAATCATGTGTTTCGCACGGATTTGAAGCTAACTGGTTCGTTGCGCATACAGTTAAATCTCAATAACGTATATCACAAGTATTTCAAGCTAAACCATTTGTTTCGCATGGATTTGAAGCTAAGCCTTCTACTTCGCATTAATTGGAAGCTAAATCACGTGTTTTGCATGGATTTGAAGCTGAACCTTCTACATCGCATTGATTTGCAAATGAATTCTGTGTTTCGCATGGATTTGAAGCTAACTCGTTCGTTTCGACTCTATTTGAATCTATATCACTTATATCGCAAGTATTTGAAGCTAAATCATGTGTTTCGCTTGGATTTGCAGCTAAACCTTCTACATCGCATTCATTTGAACCAATTCATGTGTTTCGCGTGGATTTGAAGGTAACTCGTTTGTTTCGCATGCAGTTGAAGCTATATCACCTTTATCCCAAGTGTTTGAAGCTCAATCATTTGTTTCGTATGGATTTGAAGCTAAACCTTCTACATCGCATTGATTTTAAGCTAAATCATGTGTTTCGCATGGATTTGAAGCTAACTCGTTTGTTTCGCATGCAGTTGTAGCTAAATAGTGTATATCACGAGTATTTGTAGCTAAATCATTTGTTTCGCATGGATTTGAAGCTAAGCCTGCTACTTCGCATTGATTTGAAGCTAAATCATTTGTTTCGCATAGAACTGAAGCTACCTCGTTTGTTCCTCCTCCTTTTGAAGCTATATCACTTATATCGCAAGTATTTGAAGCTAAATCACATGTGTCGCATGGATTTGAAGCTGAACCTTCTACATCGAATTGATTTGAAGCTAAATCTTGTGTATCGCATGGATTTGAAGCTAAACCTTCTACATCGCATTGATTTGCAGCTAAATCATGTGTTTCGCATGGATTTGAAGCTAACTCGTTCGTTGCGCCTGCAGTTGAATCTGCATCATTTATATCGCAAGTATTTGAAGCTAAATCATGTGTATCGCGTGGATTTTGAAGCTAACTCGTTCGATTAGTCTGCATTTGAAGCTATATCACTTATACGCCAAGTGTTTGAAACTAAATCATTTGTTTCGCATGGATTTGGAGATAAACCTTCTACATCGCATTGATTTGCAGCTAAATCAGGTGTTTCGCTTGGAGTTTAAGCTAACACGTTTGTTTCACATGCAGTTGAAGCTAAATCACGTATATGAGAAGTATTTGGAGCTGAACCATTCGTTTCGCATCAATATTAAGCTAAACCATGTGTTTCGCATGATTTTGAATCTAAATCATGTTTTTCACAAGTATTTGAAGCCGAACCATTAGATTCGCATGGATTTGAAGCTACCCCTTCTACTTCGCATTGATTTGAAGCTAAATCATGTGTTTCGCATGTATTTGAAGCTAACTCATTTGTCTCTCCTGCATTTGAAGCTATATCACTTATATCGCAAGTATTTGAATGAAAATCTTTCGTTTCGCATGGATTTGAAGCTAAATCATGTGTTTCGCTTGGACTCGAAGATAACTCGCTTGTTTCGCATGCATTTGAAGCTCTACCATTTATACTGCAAGTATTTGAAGCTAAATCATTCGCTTCGCATGGATTTGAAGGTAACTCGTTTGTTTCGCACGCAGTTGAAGCTATACCACCTATATCCCAAGTGTTTGAAGCTCAATCATTTGTTTCACATGGATTTGAAGCTAAACCTTCTACATCGCATTGATTTGAAGCTAACTCATTTGTTTCGCATAGAACTGAAGCTAAACCTTCTACATCGCATTGATTTGAAGCTAAACCATTTGTTTCGCATTGATTTGAAGCTAAGCTATCTACTTCGCATTAATTGGAAGCTAAATCACGTGTTTTGCATGGATTTGAAGCTGAACCTTCTACATCGCATTGATTTGCAAATGAATTTTGTGTTTCGCATGGATTTGAAGCTAACTCGTTCGTTTCGCCTCTATTTGAATCTATATCACTTATATCGCAAGTATTTGAAGCTAAATCATGTGTTTCGCTTGGATTTGCAGCTAAACCTTCTACATCGCATTCATTTGAACCAATTCATGTGTTTCGCGTGGATTTGAAGGTAACTCGTTTGTTTCGCATGCAGTTGAAGCTATATCACCTTTATCCCAAGTGTTTGAAGCTCAATCATTTGTTTCGCATGGATTTGAAGCTAAACCTTCTACATCGCATTGATTTTAAGCTAAATCATGTGTTTCGCATGGATTTGAAGCTAACTCGTTTGTTTCGCATGCAGTTGTAGCTAAATAGTGTATATCACGAGTATTTGTAGCTAAATCATTTGTTTCGCATGGATTTGAAGCTAAGCCTACTACTTCTCATTGATTTGAAGCTAAATCATTTGTTTCGCATAGAACTGAAGCGACCTCGTTTGTTCCTCCTCCTTTTGAAGCTATATCACTTATATCGCAAGTATTTGAAGCTAAATCACATGTGTCGCATGGATTTGAAGCTGAACCTTCTACATCGAATTGATTTGAAGCTAAATCTTGTGTATCGCATGGATTTGAAGCTAAACCTTCTACATCGCATTGATTTGCAGCTAAATCATGTGTTTCGCATGGATTTGAAGCTAAACCTTCTACATCGCATTGATTTGCAGCTAAATCATGTGTTTCGCATGGATTTGAAGCTAACTCGTTCGTTGCGCATACAGATAAATCTAAATAACGTATATCACAAGTATTTGAAGCTAAACCGTTTGTTTCGCATGGATTTGAAGCTAAGCCTTCTACTTCCCATTAATTGGAAGCTAAATCACGAGTTTTGCATGGATTTGAAGCTGAACCTTCTACATCGCATTGATTTGCACATGAATCATGTGTTTCGCATGGATTTGAAGCTAACTCGTTCGTTTCGCCTGTATTTGAATCTATATTACTTATATCGCAACTATTTGAAGCTAAATCATGTGTTTCGCTTGGACTCGAAGATAACTCGCTTGTGTCGCATGCATTTGAAGCTCTACCATTTATACTGCAAGTATTTGAAGCTAAATCATTCGCTTCGCATGGATTTGAATGTAACTCGTTTGTTTCGCACGCAGTTGAAGCTATACCACCTATATCCCAAGTGTTTGAAGCTCAATCATTTGTTTCGCATGGTTTTGAAGCAAAACCTTCTACATCGCATTGATTTTAAGCTAAATCATGTGTTTCGCATGGATTTGAAGCTAACTCGTTTGTTTCGCATGCAGTTGTAGCTAAATAATGTATATCAGAAGTATTTGTAGCTAAAGCATTTGTTTCGCATGGATTTGAAGCTAAGACTTCTACTCCGCATTGATTTGAAGCTAAATCATTTGTTTCGCATGGATTTGAAGCTAAACCTTCTACATCGCATTGATTTGAAGCTAAATCATGTGTATCCCATGTATTTGAAGCTAACTCGTTTGTTTCGCATGCAGTTGTAGCTAAATAATGTATATCACAAGTATTTGTAGCTATACCATTTGTTTCGAATGGATTTGAAGCTAAGCCCTCTACTTCGCATTGATTTGAAGCTAAATCATTTGTTTCGTATGGAATTGAAGCTACCTCGTTTGTTCCTCCAGATTTTGAAGCTATATCACTTATAGCGCAAGTATTTGAAGCTAAATCATGTGCGTCGCATGGATTTGAAGCTGAACTTTCTACATCGCATTGATTTGAAGCTAAATCTTGTGTATCGCCTGGATTTGAAGCTAAACCCTCTACATCGCATTGATTTGCAACTAAATCATGTGTTTCGCATGGATCTGAATCTAACTCGTTTGTTTCGCCTGCATTTGATGCTATATCACTTATATTCGCCAGAATTTGATGCTAAATCATTCGTTTCTCATGGATTTGAAGCTAAGCCTTTTACTTCGCATTGATTTGAAGTTAAATCATGTGTTTCCCTTGGATTTGAAGCTGAATCGTTTTTTTCGCATGCAGATGAATCTATATCATTTATATCGCAAGTATCTGAAGTTAAATCATTTGTTTCTCATGGATTTGAAGCTAAACCTTCTACATCCCATGGATTTGAAGCTAAATCATGTGTTTGGCATGGATTTGAAGCTAAACCTTATACATCGCATTGATTTGCATCTGAATCATGTGTTTCGCATGGATTTGAAGCTAACTCGATTGTGTCGCATGCAGTTTAAGCTAAATCATGTATATCACAAGTATTTGAATCTAAACCATTTGATTCGCATGGGATTTGATGCTAAGCCTTCTACTTCACACTGATTTGATGCTGAATCATGTCTTTCGCATGGATTTGAAGCTAACTCGTTTGTTTCGCATGCAGTTGTAGCTAAACAATGTATATCACAAGTGTTAGTAGCTGAATCATTTGTTTCGCATGGATTTGAAGCTAAGCCTTCTACTTCGCATTGATTTGAAGCTTAATCATTTGTTTCGCATGGATTTGAAGCAAAACCTTCTACATCGCATTGATTTTAAGCTAAATCATTTGTTTCGCATGGATTTGAAGCTAAACCTTCTACATCGCATTGATTTAAACCTAAATCATGTGTTTCGCATGTATTTGAAGCTAACTCGTTTGTTTCGCATGCAGTTGTAGCTAAATAATGTATATCACAAGTATTTGTAGCTAAATCATTTGTTTCGCATGGATTTGAAGCTAAGCCTTCTACTTCGCATTGATTTGAAGCTAATTCATTTGTTTAGCATAGAACTGAAGCTACCTCGTTTGTTCCTCCTGCTTTTGAAGCTATATCACTTATATCGCAAGTATTTGAAGCTAAATCATATGTGTCGCATGGATTTGAAGCTGAACCTTCTACATCGAATTGATTTGAAGCTAAATCTTGTGTATCGCATGGATTTGAAGCTAAACCTTCTACATTGCATTGATTTGAAGCTAAATCATGTGTTTCGCATGGATTTGAAGCTAACTCGTTCGTTTCGCCTCCAGTTGAATCTACATCACTTATATCGCAAGTATTTGAAGCTAAATCATATGTGTCGCATGGATTTGAAGCTGAACCTACTACATCGCATGATTTAAAGCAAAATCTTGTGTATCGCATGGATTTGAAGCTAAACCTTCTACATCGCATTAATTTGAAGCTAAATCATGTGTTAAGAATGGATTTGAAGCTAACTCGTTTGTCTCGCATGCAGTTGTAGCTTAATAATTTATATCACAAGCATTTGTAGCTTATCCATTTGTTTCGCATGGATTTGAAGCTAAGCCTTCTACTTCGCATTGATTTGAAGCTAAATCATTTGTTTCGCGTGGAATTGAAGCTACCTCGTTTGTTCCTCCTGCTTTTGAAGCTATATCACTTATATCGCAAGTATTTGAAGCTAAATCATATGTGTCGCATGGATTTGAAGCTGAACCTTCTACATCGCATTGATTTGAAGCTAAATCTTGTAAATCGCATGGATTTGAAGCTAAACTGTCTACATCGCATTGATTTTAAGCTAAATCATGTGTTTCGCGTGGATTTGAAGGTAACTCGTTTGTTTCGCATGCAGTTGGAGCTATACCACCCATATCCCAAGTGTTTGAAGCTCAATCATTTGTTTCGCATGGTTTTGAAGCTAAACCTTCTACATCGCATTGATTTTAAGCTAAATCATGTGTTTCGCATGGATTTGAAGCTAACTCGTTTGTTTCGCATGCAGTTGTAGCTAAATAATGTATATCAGAAGTATTTGTAGCTAAACCATTTGTTTCGCATGGATTTGAAGCTAAGCCCTCTACTTCGCATTGATTTGAAGCTAAATCATTTGTTTCGCATGGAACTGAAGCTACCTCGTTTGTTCCTCCAGATTTTGAAGCTATATCACTTATATCGCAAGTATTTGAAGCTAAATCATGTGCGTCGCATGGATTTGAAGCTGAACTTTCTACATCGCATTGATTTGAAGCTAAATCTTGTGTATCGCCTGGATTTGAAGCTAAACCCTCTACATCGCATTGATTTGCAACTAAATCATGTGTTTCGCATGGATCTGAATCTAACTCGATTGTTTCGACTGCATTTGATGCTATATCACTTATATTCGCAAGCATTTGATGCTAAATCATTCGTTTCGCATGGATTTGAAGCTAAGCCTTTTACTTCGCATTGATTTGAAGTTAAATCATGTGTTTCCCTTGGATTTGAAGCTGAATCGTTTTTTTCGCATGCAGATGAATCTATATCATTTATATCGCAAGTATCTGAAGTTAAACCATTTGTTTCTCATGGATTTGAAGCTAAACCTTCTACATCCCATGGATTTGAAGCTAAATCATGTGTTTGGCATGGATTTGAAGCTAAACCTTATACATCGCATTGATTTGCATCTGAATAATGTGTTTCGCATGGATTTGAAGCTAACTCGATTGTGTCGCATGCAGTTTAAGCTAAATCATGTATATCACAAGTATTTGAATCTAAACCATTTGATTCGCATGGGATTTGATGCTAAGCCTTCTACTTCGTACTGATTTGATGCTGAATCATGTCTTTCGCATGGATTTGAAGCTAACTCGTTTGTTTCGCATGCAGTTGTAGCTAAACAATGTATATCACAAGTATTAGTAGCTAAACCATTTGTTTGCATGGATTTGAAGCTAAGCCTTCTACTTCGCATTGATTTGAAGCTAAATCATTTGTTTCGCATGGATTTGGAGCTAAACCTTCTAAATCGCATTGATTTAAACCTAAATCATGTGTTTCGCATGTATTTGAAGCTAACTCGTTTGTTTCGCATGCAGTTGTAGCTAAATAATGTATATCACAAGTATTTGTAGCTAAATCATTTGTTTCGCATGGATTTGAAGCTAAGCCTTCTACTTCGCATTGATTTGAAGCTAAATCATTTGTTTAGCATAGAACTGAAGCTACCTCGTTTGTTCCTCCTGCTTTTGAAGCTATATCACTTATATCGCAAGTATTTGAAGCTAAATCATATGTGTCGCATGGATTTGAAGCTGAACCTTCTACATCGAATTGATTTGAAGCTAACTCTTGTGTATCGCATGGATTTGAAGCTAAACCTTCTACATTGCATTGATTTGAAGCTAAATCATGTGTTTCGCATGGATTTGAAGCTAACTCGTTCGTTTGGCCTGCAGTTGAATCTACATCACTTATATCGCAAGTATTTGAAGCTAAATCATGTGTATCGCGTGGATTTTGAAGCTAACTCGTTTGATTAGTCTGCATTTGAAGCTATATCACTTATACGCCAAGTGTTTGAAGCTAAATCATTTGTTTCGCATGGATTTGGAGCTAAACCTTCTACATCGCATTGATTTGCAGCTAAATCATGTGTTTCGCTTGGATTTGAAGATAACTCGTTCGTTGCGCATACAGTTAAATCTAAATAACGTATATCACAAGTATTTGAAGCTAAACCATTTGTTTCGCATGGATTTGAAGCTAAGCCTTCTCCTTCGCATTAATTGGAAGCTAAATCACGTGTTTTGCATGGATTTGAAGCTGAACCTTCTACATCGCATTGATTTGCAAATGAATCATGTGTTTCGCATGGCTTTGAAGCTAACGCGTTCGTTTCGCCTGTATTTGAATCTATATCACTTATATCGCAAGTATTTGAAGCTAAATCATGTATTTCGCTTGGATTTGAAGCTAAACCTTCTACATCGCATTTATTTGAACCAATTCATGTGTTTCGCGTGGATTTGAAGGTAACTCGATTGTTTCGCATGCAGTTGAAGCTATAACACCTATATCCCAAGTGTGTGAAGCAAAATCATTTGTTTCGCATGGATTTGAAGCTAAACCGCCTACATCGCATTGATTTTAAGCTAAATCATGTGTTTCGCATCAATCTGAAGCTAACTCGTTTGTTTCGCATGCAGTTGTAGCTAAATAATGTATATCACAAGTATTTGTAGCTAAACCATTTGTTTCACATGGATTTGAAGCTAAGACTTCTACTCCGCATTGATTTGAAGCTAAATCATTTGTTTCGCATGGATTTGAAGCTAAACCCTCCACATCGCATTGATTTGCAACTAAATCATGTGTTTCGCATGGATCTGAAGCTAACTCGTTTGTTTCGCATGCAGTTGTAGCTAAATAATGTATATCACAAGTATTTGTAGCGAAATCATTTGTTTCGCATGGATTTGAAGCTAAGCCTTCTACTTCGCATTGATTTGAAGCTAAATCATTTGTTTCGCATAGAACTGAAGCTACCTCGTTTGTTCCTCCTGCTTTTGAAGCTATATCACTTATATCGTAAGTATTTGAAGCTAAATCACATGTGTCGCATGGATTTGAAGCTAAACCTTCTACATCGCATTGATTTGAAGCTAACTCATGTGTTTCGCGTGGATTTGAAGGTAACTCGTTTGTTTCGCATGCAGTTGGAGCTATACCACCCATATCCCAAGTGTTTGAAGCTCAATCATTTGTTTCGCATGGTGTTGAAGCAAAACCTTCTACATCGCATTGATTTTAAGCTAAATCATGTGTTTCGCATGGATTTGAAGCTAACTCGTTTGTTTCGCATGCAGTTGTAGCTAAATAATGTATATCAGAAGTATTTGTAGCTAAATCATTTGTTTCGCATGGATTTGAAGCTAAGACTTCTACTCCGCATTGATTTGAAGCTAAATCATTTGTTTCGCATGGATTTGAAGCTAAACCTTCTACATCGCATTGATTTGAAGCTAAATCATGTGTATCCCATGTATTTGAAGCTAACTCGTTTGTTTCGCATGCAGTTGTAGCTAAATAATGTATATCACAAGTATTTGTAGCTATACCATTTGTTTCGAATGGATTTGAAGCTAAGCCCTCTACTTCGCATTGATTTGAAGCTAAATCATTTGTTTCGTATGGAATTGAAGCTACCTCGTTTGTTCCTCCAGATTTTGAAGCTATATCACTTAAAGCGCAAGTATTTGAAGCTAAATCATGTGCGTCGCATGGATTTGAAGCTGAACTTTCTACATCGCATTGATTTGAAGCTAAATCTTGTGTATCGCCTGGATTTGAAGCTAAACCCTCTACATCGCATTGATTTGCAACTAAATCATGTGTTTCGCATGGATCTGAATCTAACTCGTTTGTTTCGCCTGCATTTGATGCTATATCACTTATATTCGCAAGCATTTGATGCTAAATCATTCGTTTCTCATGGATTTGAAGCTAAGCCTTTTACTTCGCATTGATTTGAAGTTAAATCATGTGTTTCCCTTGGATTTGAAGCTGAATCGTTTTTTTCGCATGCAGATGAATCTATATCATTTATATCGCAAGTATCTGAAGTTAAATCATTTGTTTCTCATGGATTTGAAGCTAAACCTTCTACATCCCATGGATTTGAAGCTAAATCATGTGTTTGGCATGGATTTGAAGCTAAACCTTATACATCGCATTGATTTGCATCTGAATCATGTGTTTCGCATGGATTTGAAGCTAACTCGATTGTGTCGCATGCAGTTTAAGCTAAATCATGTATATCACAAGTATTTGAATCTAAACCATTTGATTCGCATGGGATTTGATGCTAAGCCTTCTACTTCACACTGATTTGATGCTGAATCATGTCTTTCGCATGGATTTGAAGCTAACTCGTTTGTTTCGCATGCAGTTGTAGCTAAACAATGTATATCACAAGTATTAGTAGCTGAATCATTTGTTTCGCATGGATTTGAAGCTAAGCCTTCTACTTCGCATTGATTTGAAGCTTAATCATTTGTTTCGCATGGATTTGAAGCAAAACCTTCTACATCGCATTGATTTTAAGCTAAATCATTTGTTTCGCATGGATTTGGAGCTAAACCTTCTACATCGCATTGATTTAAACCTAAATCATGTGTTTCGCATGTATTTGAAGCTAACTCGTTTGTTTCGCATGCAGTTGTAGCTAAATAATGTATATCACAAGTATTTGTAGCTAAATCATTTGTTTCGCATGGATTTGAAGCTAAGCCTTCTACTTCGCATTGATTTGAAGCTAATTCATTTGTTTAGCATAGAACTGAAGCTACCTCGTTTGTTCCTCCTGCTTTTGAAGCTATATCACTTATATCGCAAGTATTTGAAGCTAAATCATATGTGTCGCATGGATTTGAAGCTGAACCTTCTACATCGAATTGATTTGAAGCTAAATCTTGTGTATCGCATGGATTTGAAGCTAAACCTTCTACATTGCATTGATTTGAAGATAAATCATGTGTTTCGCATGGATTTGAAGCTAACTCGTTCGTTTCGCCTCCAGTTGAATCTACATCACTTATATCGCAAGTATTTGAAGCTAAATCATGTGTATCGCGTGGATTTTGAAGCTAACTCGTTTGTTTCGCATGCAGTTGTAGCTAAATAATGTATATCACAAGTATTTGTAGCTAAATCATTTGTTTCGCATGGATTTGAAGCTAAGCCTTCTACTTCGCATTGATTTGAAGCTAAATCGTTTGTTTCGCATAGAACTGAAGCTACCTCGTTTGTTCCTCCTGCTTTTGAAGCTATATCACTTATATCGCAAGTATTTGAAGCTAAATCATATGTGTCGCATGGATTTGAAGCTGAACCTACTACATCGCATGATTTAAAGCAAAATCTTGTGTATCGCATGGATTTGAAGCTAAACCTTCTACATCGCATTAATTTGAAGCTAAATCATGTGTTAAGAATGGATTTGAAGCTAACTCGTTTGTCTCGCATGCAGTTGTAGCTTAATAATTTATATCACAAGCATTTGTAGCTTATCCATTTGTTTCGCATGGATTTGAAGCTAAGCCTTCTACTTCGCATTGATTTGAAGCTAAATCATTTGTTTCGCGTGGAATTGAAGCTACCTCGTTTGTTCCTCCTGCTTTTGAAGCTATATCACTTATATCGCAAGTATTTGAAGCTAAATCATATGTGTCGCATGGATTTGAAGCTGAACCTTCTACATCGAATTGATTTGAAGCTAAATCTTGTGTATCGCATGGATTTGAAGCTAAACCTTCTACATTGCATTGATTTGAAGCTAAATCATGTGTTTCGCATGGATTTGAAGCTATCTCGTTCGTTTCGCCTCCAGTTGAATCTACATCACTTATATCGCAAGTATTTGAAGCTAAATCATGTGTATCGCGTGGATTTTGAAGCTAACTCGTTTGTTTCGCATGCAGTTGTAGCTAAATAATGTATATCACAAGTATTTGTAGCTAAATCATTTGTTTCGCATGGATTTGAAGCTAAGCCTTCTACTTCGCATTGATTTGAAGCTAAATCGTTTGTTTCGTATAGAACTGAAGCTACCTCGTTTGTTCCTCCTGCTTTTGAAGCTATATCACTTATATCGCAAGTATTTGAAGCTAAATCATATGTGTCGCATGGATTTGAAACTGAACCTACTACATCGCATGATTTAAAGCAAAATCTTGTGTATCGCATGGATTTGAAGCTAAACCTTCTACATCGCATTGATTTGAAGCTAAATCATGTGTTTCGCATGGATTTGAAGCTAACTCGTTTGTTTCGCATGCAGTTGTAGCTAAATAATGTATATCACAAGTATTTGTAGCTAAACCATTTGTTTCGCATGGATTTGAAGATAAACCTTCTACATCGCATTGATTTGAAGCTAAATCATGTGTATCCCATGTATTTGAAGCTAATTCGTTTGTTTCGCATGCAGTTGTAGCTAAATAATGTATATCACAAGTATTTGTAGCTAAACCATTTGTTTCGCATGGATTTGAAGCTAGGCCCTCTACTTCGCATTGATTTGAAGCTAAATCATTTGTTTCACATGGATTTGAAGCTAAACCTTCTACATCACATTGATTTGAAGCTAAATCATGTGTATCCCATGTATTTGAAGCTAACTCGTTTGTTTCGCATGCAGTTGTAGCTAAATAATGTATATCACAAGTATTTGTAGCTATACCATTTGTTTCGCATGGATTTGAAGCTAAGCCCTCTACTTCGCATTGATTTGAAGCTAAATCATTTGTTTCGCATGGAATTGATGCTACCTCGTTTGTTCCTCCTGCTTTTGAAGCTATATCACTTATATCGCAAGTATTTGAAGCTAAATCATACGTGTCGCATGGATTTGAAGCTGAACCTACTACATCGCATGATTTAAAGCAAAATCTTGTGTATCGCATGGATTTGAAGCTAAACCCACTACATCGCATTGATTTGCAACTAAATCATGTGTTTCGCATATACTTGAATCTAACTCGTTTGTTTTGCATGCAGCTGAAGCTATATCACCTATATCCGAAGTGTTTGAAGCTCAATCGTTTGTTCCGCATGGATTTGAAGCTAAACCTTCTACATCGCATTGATTTGAATCTAAATCATGTGTATCGCATGGATTTTGAAGCTAAGTCGTCTGCATTTGAAGCTATATCACTTATATCCCAAGTGGTTGAAGCTAAATCATTCGTTTCGCGTGGATTTGAAAGTAAACATACTACATCGCATTGATTTGAAGCTAAATCATGTGTTTGGCTTGGATTTGAAACTAAATCTTGTACATCGCATTGATTTGAAGCTAAATCATGTGTTTCGCTTGGATTTGAAGCTAACTCTTTTGTTTCGCCTGCATTTGATGCTATATCACTTATATTGCAAGTAATTGAAGCTAAATCATTTGTTTCGCGCGGATTTGAAGCTAAACCTTCCACATCGCATTGATTTGAAACTAAATCTTTTGTTTCTCTTGTATTTGAAGCGAAACCTTCTACCTCGCATTGATTTGAAGATAAATCATGTGTTTTGCATGGGTCTGAAGCTAACTCGTTTGTTTCGCCTGCATTTGAAGCTATATCACTTATATTCGCAAGTATTTGAAGCTAAATGTTTCGTTTCGCATGGAGTTGAAGCTAAGCCTTCTACATCGCATTGATTTTAAGCTAAATCATTTGTTTCGCATGGATTTGGAGCTAAACCTTCTACATCGCATTGATTTAAACCTAAATCATGTGTTTCGCATGTATTTGAAGCTAACTCGTTTGTTTCGCATGCAGTTGTAGCTAAACAATGTATATCACAAGTATTAGTAGCTGAATCATTTGTTTCGCATGGATTTGAAGCTAAGACTTCTACATCGCATTGATTGGAAGCTAAATCATATGTTCTACATGGATTTGAAGCTAACTCGTTTGTTTCGCCTGCATTTGAAGCTCTTTCATTTATACTGCAAGTATTTAAAGCTAAATCATTAGTTTCGCATGGATTTGAGGCTAAGCCTTCTAATTCGCACTGTTTTGAAGCTAAATAATGTATTTCGCGTGGATTAGAAGCTAACTCGTCTGTTTCGCATGCAGTTGAAGCTATATCACTCATATCGTAAGTACTTGATGCTAAATCATTTGTTTCGCATTGATTTGAAGACATCCTGCTACTTCGCGTTGATTTGAAGCTAAACCATTTATTTCGCATGGATTTGAAGCTAAGACTTCTACATCGCATTGATTGGAAGCTAAATCATATGTTCTACATGGATTTGAAGCTAACTCGTTTGTTTCGCCTGCATTTGAAGCTTTTTCATTTATACTGCAAGTATTTAAAGCTAAATCATTAGTTTCGCATGGATTTGAGGCTAAGCCTTCTAATTCGCACTGTTTTGAAGCTAAATAATGTATTTCGCGTGGATTAGAAGCTAACTCGTCTGTTTCGCATGCAGTTGAAGCTATATCACTCATATCGTAAGTACTTGATGCTAAATCATTTATTTCGCATTGATTTGAAGACATCCTGCTACTTCGCATTGATTTGAAGATAATTCATGTGTCTCGCATGGATTTGAAACTTACTCATTTGTTTCGCCTGCATTGAAGCTATATCACTTATATCGCAAGTATTTGATGCTAAATCATTTGTTTCGCATGGATTTGAAGCTAAGCCTACTACTTCGCACTGATTTGAATCCAATTCATTTGTGTCGCATAGATTTGAAACTAAGTCTTCTACTTCGCATTAATATGAAGTTAAATCATGTGTTTAGCATGGATTTGAAGACATATCACTTATATTCGCAAGTATTTGAAGCTAAACCGTTCGTATCGAATGGATCTGAAGCTAAGCCTTCTACTTCGCATGAATTTGAAGCTAAATCATGTGTTTGGCCTGGATTTGAAGCGAACTCGTTTGTTTCGCATGCAGTTGAAGCTATATCACTTATATTCGCAAGTATTTGATGCTAAATCTTTCGTTTTGCATGAACTTGAATCTAAGCCTTATACTTCGAACTGATTTGAAGCTAAATAATGTGTTTCGCACGGATTTGTATCTAACTCGTTTGTTTCTTATGTATTTGAATCTAAGGCTTCTACTTCGCATTGATTTGAAGATAATTCATGTGTCTCGCATGGATTTGAAACTTACTCATTTGTTTCGCCTGCATTGAAGCTATATCACTTATATCGCAAGTATTTGATGCTAAATCATTTGTATCGCATGGATTTGAAGCTAAGCCTACTACTTCGCACTGATTTGAATCCAATTCATTTGTGTCGCATAGATTTGAAACTAAGTCTTCTACTTCGCATTAATATGAAGTTAAATCATGTATTTAGCATGGATTTGAAGACATATCACTTATATTCGCAAGTATTTGAAGCTAAACCGCTCTTATCTAATGGATCTGAAGCTAAGCCTTCTACTTCGCATGAATTTGAAGCTAAATCATGTGTTTGGCCTGGATTTGAAGCGAACTCGTTTGTTTCGCATGCAGTTGAAGGTAAATCACGTATATCACAAGCATTTGAAGCTAAACCATTTGTTTCGCATGGATTTGAAGAAAAGCCTTCAACTTCGCATTGATTTGAAGCTAAACCATGTGTTCGCATGAATATTAAGCTAAACCATGTGTTTCGCATGAAATTGAAGCTAACTCGGTTATTTCGCCTGCATTTGATGCTATATCACTTATATCGGAATTATCTGAAGATAAATCAATTGTTTCTCATGTAATTGAAGCTTAGCCTTCTATTTCGCATTGATTTGAAGCTAAATAATATCATTCGCATTGATTTGAATTTAACTCGTTTGTATCGAATGCAGTTGAAGCTATATCATTTATATTCGCCAGTATTTGATCCAAAATCATTCGTTTCGCATGGATTTGAAGCTAAACCTTCTACTTCGCATTGATTTGGATCTAAACCATCTGTTTCGCATGGATTTGAAGCTAACTCGTTTGTTTCGCATGCAGTTGAAGCTATATCACTTATATTCGCAAGTATTTGAAGCTAAATCATATGTGTCGCATGGATTTGAAGCTCAACCTTCTACATCGCATTGATTTGAAGCTAAGTTTTGTGTATCGCATGGATTTGAAGCTAAACCTTCTACATCGCATTGATTTGCAGCTAAATTATGTGTTTCGCATGGATTTGAAGCTAACTCGTTTGTTTCGCCTGCAGTTGAATCTACATCACTTATATCGCAAGTATTTGTAGCTAAATCATGTGTATCGCGTGGATTTTGAAGCTAACTCGTTTGTTTCGCATGCAGTTGAAGCTAAATCATGTATATGACAAGTATTTGAAGCTAAACCATTTGTTTCGCATGTATGTGAAGCTAAATCATGTGTTTACCATGACAATGAACCTAAATTATGTGTTGCCCATGGATTTGAAGCTTAATCATGTGTTTTGCATGGATTTGAAGCTAAGTCTTCTACTTCGCATTGATTTGAAGCTAAATCGTGTGTCGCATGGATTTGAAGCTAACTCGTTTGTTTCTCATGCAGTTGAAGCTGATTCATGTATATCACAAGTATTTTAAGCCAAACTATTTGTTTCGCATGGATTTGAAGCTAAGCCTTCTACTTTGCATTGATTTGAAGCTAAATCATTTGTTTCACATGGAATTGAAGCTACCTCGTTTGTTCCTCCAGCTCTTGAAGCTATATCACTTATATCGCAAGTATTTGAAGCTAAATCATATGTGTTGCATGGATTTGAAGATGAACCTTCTACATCGCATTGATTTGAGGCTAAATCTTGCGTATCGCATGGATTTGAAGCTAAACCTTCTTTATCGCATTGATTTGCAGCTTAATCGTGTGTTTCGCGTGGATTTGAAGGAAACTCGTTTGTTTCGCATGCAGTTGAAGCTAAATCATGTCTTTCACAAGTATTTGAAGATGAACCATTTGAATCGCATGGCTTTGAACCTGAGCCTTCTACTTCGCACTGATTTGCACCTCAATAATGTGTTTCGCATGGATTTGAAGCTAAACCTTCTACATCCCTTGGATATGAAGCTAAATCATGTGTTTGGCATGGATTTGAAGCTAAACCTTCTACATCGCATTGATTTGCAGCTGAACCATGTGTTTCGCATGGATTTGAAGCTCAGCCTTCTACATCGCATTGATTTGAAGCTAAATTATGTGTTTCGCTTGGATTTGAATGTAACTCATTTGTTTCGCATGCAGTTGAAGTTATATCACCTATATCCCAAGTGTAGGAAGCTCAATCATTTGTTTTGCATGGATTTGAAGCTAAACCTGCTCCTCCGCATTGATTTGAACCTAAGTTATGTGTTTCGCGTTGATTTGAGGGTAACTCGTTGTTTCGCATGCAGTTGAAACTAAATCATGCATTTCACAAGTATTTGAAACCGAACCATTATATTCGCATGGATTTAAAGCTAAGCCTTCTACTACGCACTGATTTGAAGTTAAATCATGTGTTTCGCGTGGATTTGGAGCCAACTCGTTCGTTTCGCCTGTATTTGAATCTATATCACTTATATCGCAACTATTTGAAGCTAAATCATGTGTTTCGCTTGGATTTGAAGCTAAACCTTCTACATCGCATTCATTTGAACCAATTCATGTGTTTCGCGTGGATTTGAAGGTAACTCGATTGTTTCGCATGCACTTGAAGCTATATCACCTTTATCCCAAGTGTTTGAAGCTCAATCGTTTGTTTCACATGGATTTGAAGCTAAACCTTCTACATCGCATTGATTTGAAGCTAACTCATTTGTTTCGCATAGAACTGAAGCTAAACCTTCTACATCGCATTGATTTGCAGCTAAATCATGTGTTTCGCACGGATTTGAAGCTAACTGGTTCGTTGCGCATACAGTTAAATCTCAATAACGTATATCACAAGTATTTCAAGCTAAACCATTTGTTTCGCATGGATTTGAAGCTAAGCCTTCTACTTCGCATTAATTGGAAGCTAAATCACGTGTTTTGCATGGATTTGAAGCTGAACCTTCTACATCGCATTGATTTGCAAATGAATTCTGTGTTTCGCATGGATTTGAAGCTAACTCGTTCGTTTCGACTCTATTTGAATCTATATCACTTATATCGCAAGTATTTGAAGCTAAATCATGTGTTTCGCTTGGATTTGCAGCTAAACCTTCTACATCGCATTCATTTGAACCAATTCATGTGTTTCGCGTGGATTTGAAGGTAACTCGTTTGTTTCGCATGCAGTTGAAGCTATATCACCTTTATCCCAAGTGTTTGAAGCTCAATCATTTGTTTCGTATGGATTTGAAGCTAAACCTTCTACATCGCATTGATTTTAAGCTAAATCATGTGTTTCGCATGGATTTGAAGCTAACTCGTTTGTTTCGCATGCAGTTGTAGCTAAATAGTGTATATCACGAGTATTTGTAGCTAAATCATTTGTTTCGCATGGATTTGAAGCTAAGCCTGCTACTTCGCATTGATTTGAAGCTAAATCATTTGTTTCGCATAGAACTGAAGCTACCTCGTTTGTTCCTCCTCCTTTTGAAGCTATATCACTTATATCGCAAGTATTTGAAGCTATATCACTTATATCGCAAGTATTTGAAGCTAAATCACATGTGTCGCATGGATTTGAAGCTGAACCTTCTACATCGAATTGATTTGAAGCTAAATCTTGTGTATCGCATGGATTTGAAGCTAAACCTTCTACATCGCATTGATTTGCAGCTAAATCATGTGTTTCGCATGGATTTGAAGCTAACTCGTTCGTTGCGCCTGCAGTTGAATCTGCATCATTTATATCGCAAGTATTTGAAGCTAAATCATGTGTATCGCGTGGATTTTGAAGCTAACTCGTTCGATTAGTCTGCATTTGAAGCTATATCACTTATACGCCAAGTGTTTGAAACTAAATCATTTGTTTCGCATGGATTTGGAGATAAACCTTCTACATCGCATTGATTTGCAGCTAAATCAGGTGTTTCGCTTGGAGTTTAAGCTAACACGTTTGTTTCACATGCAGTTGAAGCTAAATCACGTATATGAGAAGTATTTGGAGCTGAACCATTCGTTTCGCATCAATATTAAGCTAAACCATGTGTTTCGCATGATTTTGAATCTAAATCATGTTTTTCACAAGTATTTGAAGCCGAACCATTAGATTCGCATGGATTTGAAGCTACCCCTTCTACTTCGCATTGATTTGAAGCTAAATCATGTGTTTCGCATGTATTTGAAGCTAACTCATTTGTCTCTCCTGCATTTGAAGCTATATCACTTATATCGCAAGTATTTGAATGAAAATCTTTCGTTTCGCATGGATTTGAAGCTAAATCATGTGTTTCGCTTGGACTCGAAGATAACTCGCTTGTTTCGCATGCATTTGAAGCTCTACCATTTATACTGCAAGTATTTGAAGCTAAATCATTCGCTTCGCATGGATTTGAAGGTAACTCGTTTGTTTCGCACGCAGTTGAAGCTATACCACCTATATCCCAAGTGTTTGAAGCTCAATCATTTGTTTCACATGGATTTGAAGCTAAACCTTCTACATCGCATTGATTTGAAGCTAACTCATTTGTTTCGCATAGAACTGAAGCTAAACCTTCTACATCGCATTGATTTGAAGCTAAACCATTTGTTTCGCATTGATTTGAAGCTAAGCTATCTACTTCGCATTAATTGGAAGCTAAATCACGTGTTTCGCATGGATTTGAAGCTGAACCTTCTACATCGCATTGATTTGCAAATGAATTTTGTGTTTCGCATGGATTTGAAGCTAACTCGTTCGTTTCGCCTCTATTTGAATCTATATCACTTATATCGCAAGTATTTGAAGCTAAATCATGTGTTTCGCATGGATTTGAAGCTAAGCCTGCTACATCGCATTCATTTGAACCAATTCATGTGTTTCGCGTGGATTTGAAGGTAACTCGATTGTTTCGCATGCACTTGAAGCTATATCACCTTTATCCCAAGTGTTTGAAGCTCAATCATTTGTTTCACATGGATTTGAAGCTACCCCTTCTACTTCGCATTGATTTGAAGCTAAATCATGTGTTTCGCATGTATTTGAAGCTAACTCATTTGTCTCTCCTGCATTTGAAGCTATATCACTTATATCGCAAGTATTTGAATGAAAATCTTTCGTTTCGCATGGATTTGAAGCTAAATCATGTGTTTCGCTTGGATTTGCAGCTAAACCTTCTACATCGCATTCATTTGAACCAATTCATGTGTTTCGCGTGGATTTGAAGGTAACTCGTTTGTTTCGCATGCAGTTGTAGCTAAATAATGAATATCGCAAGTATTTGTAGCTAAATCATTTGTTTCGCATGGATTTGAAGCTAAGCCTTGTACTTCGCACTGATTTGAAGCTAAATCATTTGTTTCGCATAGAACTGAAGCTACCTCGTTTGTCCCTCCTGCTTTTGAAGCTATATCACTTATATCGCAAGTATTTGAAGCTAAATCATATGTGTCGCATGGATTTGAAGCTGAACCTTCTACATCGCATTGATTTGAAGCTAAATCTTGTAAATCGCATGGATTTGAAGCTAAACCTTCTACATCGCATTGATTTGAAGCTAAATCATGTGTTTCGCATGGATTTGAAGCTAACTCGTTTGTTTCGCATGCAGTTGTAGCTAAATAATGTATATCACAAGTATTTGTAGCTAAATCACTTGTTTCGCATGGATTTGAAGCTAAGCCTTCTACTCCGCATTGATTTGAAGCTAAATCATTTGTTTCGCATGCAGTTGAAGCTATATCACATTTATCCCAAGTGCTTGAAGCTCAATCATTTGTATCGCATGGGTTTGATGCTAAACCTTCTACATCGCATTGAGGTGAAGCTAAATCATGTGTTTCCCATGGGTTTGAAGCTGACTCGTTTGTTTCGCATGCTGTTGAATCTAAGTCACGTATATCACAAGTATTTGCGCCTAAACCATTTGTTTCGCATGGATTCGAAGGCAACCCTTCTACTTCGCATTGATTTGAAGCTAAATCATTTGTTTCGCATGGATTTGAATCTAACTCGTTTGTTTCGCATGCTGTTGAAACTAAATTATGTATATCACAAGTATTTGAAGCTAAACCATTTGCTTCGCATGGATTCGAAGATCAGGCCTCTACTTCGCATTGATTAGATGCTAAATCATGTGTTTCGCATGGGTTTGAAGCTATCTCGTTTGTTTCGCCTGCATTTGAAGCCATATCACTTATATTTTCAAGTATGTGCAGCTAAATCATTCGTTTTGCATGGATTTGAAGCTAAGCCATCAACTTCGCGTTGACTTGATGCTAATTCATGTGTTTCGCATGGATTTGAAGCTAACTCGTTTGTTTCGCAGGCAGTTGAAGCTGAATCATGTATAACAAAAGTATTTGAAGCTAAACTATTCGTTTCGCATGGATTCGAATATAAGCCTTCCACTTCGCATTGATTTGAAGCTAAATCATGTGTTCCGCATGGATTTGAAGCTGACTCGTTTGTTTCGCATGCTGTTGAATCTAAGTCATGTATATCACAAGTATTTGCGCCTAAACAATTTGTTTCGCATGGATTCGAAGGTAACCCTTCTACTTCGCATTGATTTGAAGCTAACTCATTTGTTTCGCATGGAATTGAAGCTACCTCGTTTGTTCCTCCAGATTTTGAAACTATATCACTTATATCGCAAGCATTTGAAGCTAAACCATTTGTTTCACATGGATTTGAAGCTAAGCCTTCTACTTGGCATTGATTTGAAGCTAAATTATGTGTTTCGCATGGATTTGAAGGTAACCCGTTGTTTCTCCTGTATTTGAAGCTGTATCATTTATATCGCAAGTATTTGAAGCTAAACCAGTAGTTTCGAATGGATTTGAAGCTAAGCCTTCTACTTGGCATTGAATTGAAGCTAAATCATGTGTTTGGCATGGATTTGAAGCTAACTCGTTCGTTTCGCTTGTATTTGAATCTATATTACTTATATCGCAACTGTTTGAAGCTAAATCATGTGTTTCGCTTGGACTCGAAGATAACTCGCTTGTGTCGCATGCATTTGAAGCTCTACCATTTATACTGCTAGTATTTGAAGCTAAATCATTCGCTTCGCATGGATTTGAATGTAACTCGTTTGTTTCGCACGCAGTTGAAGCTATACCACCTATATCCCAAGTGTTTGAAGCTCAATCATTTGTTTCGCTTGGATTTGAAGGTAAACCTTCTACATCGCATTGATTTGAAGCTAAATCATGTGTTTCGCATGGATTTGAAGCTAACTCGTTTGTTTCGCATGCAGTTGTAGCTAAATAATGTATATCACAAGTATTTGTAGCTAAACCATTTGTTTCGCATGGATTTGAAGCTAAGCCTTCTACTTCGCATTGATTGGAAGCTAAATCATTTGTTTCGCATAGAATTGAAGCTACCTCGTTTGTTCCTCCTGTTTTTGAAGCTATATCACTTATATCACAAGTATTTGTAGCTAAACCATTTGTTTCGCATGGATTTGAAACTAAGCTTTCTACTTCGCATTGATTTGAAGCTAAATCATTTGTTTGGCATGGATTTGAAGCTAAACCCTCTACATCGCATTAATTGGAAGCTAAATCACGTGTTTTGCATGGATTTGAAGCTGAACCTTCTACATCGCATTGATTTGCAAATGAATTCTGTGTTTCGCATGGATTTGAAGCTAACTCGTTCGCTTCGCCTCTATTTGAATCTATATCACTTATATCGTAAGTATTTGAAGCTAAATCATCTGTTTCGCTTGGATTTGCAGCTAAACCTTCTACATCGCATTTATTTGAACCAATTCATGTGTTTCGCGTGGATTTGAAGGTAACTCGATTGTTTCGCATGCAGTTGAAGCTATATCACATTTATCCCAAGTGTTTGAACCTCAATTATTTGTTTCGTATGGATTTGAAGCTAAACCTTCTACATCGCATTGATTTGAAGCTAACTCATGTGTTTCGCGTGGATTTGAAGGTAACTCGTTTGTTTCGCATGCAGTTGTAGCTTAATAATTTATATCACAAGTATTTGTAGCTAAATCATTTGTTTCGCATGGATTTGAAGCTAAGCCTTCTACTTCGCATTGATTTGAAGCTAAATCGTTTGTTTCGCATAGAACTGAAGCTACCTAGTTTGCTCCTCCTGCTTTTGAAGCTATATCACTTATATCGCAAGTATTTGAAGCTAAATCATATGTGTCTCATGGATTTGAAGCTGAACCTACTACATCGCATGATTTAAAGCAAAATCTTGTGTATCGCATGGATTTGAAGCTAAACCTTCTACATCGCATTGATTTGAAGCTAAATCATGTGTTTCGCATGGATTTGAAGCTAACTCGTTTGTCTCGCATGCAGTTGTAGCTTAATAATTTATATCACAAGCATTTGTAGCTTTGCCATTTGTTTCGCATGGATTTGAAGCTAAGCCTTCTACTTCGCATTGATTTGAAGCTAAATCATTTGTTTCGCGTGGAATTGAAGCTACCTCGTTTGTTCCTCCTGCTTTTGAAGCTATATCACTTATATCGCAAGTATTTGCAGCTAAATCATATGTGTCGCATGGATTTGAAGCTGAACCTTCTACATCGCATTGATTTGAAGCTAAATCTTGTAAATCGCATGGATTTTAAGCTACAACCTTCTACATCGCATTGATTTGAATCTAAATCATGTGTTTCGCATGAATTTGAAGCTAACTCGATTGTTTCGCATGCAGTTGTAGCTAAATAATGTATATCACAAGTATTTGTAGCTAAACCATTTGTTTCGCATGGATTTGAAGCTAAGCCCTCTACTTCGCATTGATTTGAAGCTAAATCATTTGTTTCGCATGGAATTGAAGCTACCTCGTTTGTTCGTCCAGATTTTGAAGCTATATCACTTATATCGCAAGTATTTGAAGCTAAATCATGTGCGTCGCATGGATTTGAAGCTGAACTTTCTACATCGCATTGATTGGAAGCTAAATCTTGTGTATCGCATGGATTTGAAGCTAAACCCTCTACATCGCATTGATTTGCAACTAAATCATGTGTTTCGCATGGATCTGAAGCTAACTCGTTTGATTCGCCTGCATTTGAAGCTATATCACTTATATTCGCAAGCATTTGATGCTAAATCATTCGTTTCGCATGGATTTGAAGCTAAACCTTCTACATCGCATGGATTTGAAGCTAAACCTTCTACATCGCATGGATTTGAAGCTAAACCTTCTAGATCGCATTGATTTGTAGCTAAATCACGTGTTTCGCATGGATTACAAGCTAAGCCTTCTACTTCGCATTAATAGGAAGCTAAAGCACGTGATTCGCTTGGATTTGAAGCTAAACCTTCTACATCGCATTCATTTGAAGCTGAAACATGTGTTTCGCGAGGATTTGAAGGTAACTCGTCTGTTTCGCATGCAGTTGTAGCTAAATAATGTATATCACAAGTATTTGTAGCTAAATAATTTGTTTCGCATGGATTTGAAGCTAAGCCTTCTACTTCGCATTGATTTGAAGCTAAATCATTTGTTTCGCATAGAACTGAAGCTACCTCGTTTGTTCCTCCTGCTTTTGAAGCTATATCACTTATATCGCAAGTATTTGAAGCTAAATCATATGTGTCGCATGGATTTGAAGCTAACTCATGTATTTCGCGTGGATTTGAAGGTAACTCGTTTGTTTCGCATGCAGTTGGAGCTATACCACCTATATCCCAAGTGTTTGAAGCTCAATCATTTGTTTCGCATGGAATTGAAGCTACCTCGTTTGTTCCTCCTGCTTTTGAAGCTATATCACTTATACCGCAAGTATTTGAAGTTAAATCATATATGTTTTGCATGGATTTGAAGCTAACTCGTTTGTTTCGCATTCAGTTGAAGCTAAATCATGTCTTTCACAAGTATTTGAAGATGAACCATTTGAATCGCATTGATTTAAACATGAGCCTACTACTTCGCACTGATTTGCAGCTAAATCACGTGTTTCGCATGGATTTGAAGCTAAACCTTCTACATCCCGTGGATTTGAAGCTAAATCGTGTGTTTCGCATGGATTTGAAACTAAACCTTCTACATCGCATTTATTTGCAGCTGAATCATGTGTTTCGCATGGATTTGAAGCTAACTCGTTCGTTTCGCCTGTATTTAAATCTGTTTAACTTATATGGCAAGTATTTGAAGCTAAATCATGTGTTTCGCTTGGATTTGAAGCTAAACCTTCTACATCGCATTGATTTGAAGCTAAATCGTGTGTTTTGCATGGATTTGATGCAAACTCGTTTGTTTGCATACAGTTGTAGCTAAATAATGTATATCACAAGTATTTGTAGCTAAACCATTTGTTTCGCATGGATTTGAAGCTAAGCCATCTACTTCGCATTGATTTGAAGCTAAATCATTTGTTTCGCATGGAATTGAAGCTACCTCGTTTGTTCCTCCTGCTTTTGAAGCTATATCACTTATACCGCAAGTATTTGAAGTTAAATCATATGTGTTTTGCATGGATTTGAAGCTATCTCGTTTGTTTCGCCTGCAGTTGAATCTATATCACTTACATCACAAGTTTTTGAAGCATAACCATTTGTTCCGCATGGATTTGAAGCTACGCCTTCTACTTTCCATTGATTTGAAGCTAAATCATCTGTTTCGCTTGGATTTGAAGCTAACACGTTTGATTCACATGCAGTTGAAGCTAAATCATGTATTTCACAAGAATTTGAAGCCGAACCATTAGATTCGCATCGATTTGAAGCTGAGCCTTCTACTTCGCACTGATTTGAAGCTAAATCATGTGTCTCGCTTGGATTTGAAGCAAAGCCTTCTACTTCGAATTGATTTGAATCTAAATCATGTATTTCGCATGGATCTGAAGCTAACTCGTTTGTTTCGCCAGCATTTGAAGCTATATCACTTATATTCGCAAGTATTTGTTGCTAAATCATTCGTTTCGCATGGATTTGAACCAAAGCCTTCTACTTGGCATTGAATTGAAGCTAAATCGTGTGTTTTGCTTGGATTTGAAGCTAACTCGTTTGTTTCTCCTGTATTTGACGCTGTATCATTTATATCGCAAGTATTTGAAGCTAAACAATTTGTTTCGCATGGATTTGAAGCTAAGCCTTCTACTTGGCATTGATTTGAAGCTAAATTATGTGTTTCGCATGGATTTGAAGGTATCCCGTTGTTTCTCCTGTATTTGAAGCTGTATCATTTATATCGCAAGTATTTGAAGCTAAACCAGTAGTTTCGCATGGATTTGAAGCTAAGCCTTCTACTTGGCATTGAATTGAAGCTAAATCATGTGTTTGGCATGGATTTGAAGCTAACTCGTTCGTTTCGCCTGTATTTGAATCTATATTACTTATATCGCAACTGTTTGAAGCTAAATCATGTGTTTCGCTTGGACTCGAAGATAACTCGCTTGTGTCGCATGCATTTGAAGCTCTACCATTTATACTGCTAGTATTTGAAGCTAAATCATTCGCTTCGCATGGATTTGAATGTAACTCGTTTGTTTCGCACGCAGTTGAAGCTATACCACCTATATCCCAAGTGTTTGAAGCTCAATCATTTGTTTCGCTTGGATTTGAAGGTAAACCTTCTACTTCGCATTGATTGGAAGCTAAATCATTTGTTTCGCATAGAATTGAAGCTACCTCGTTTGTTCCTCCTGTTTTTGAAGCTATATCACTTATATCACAAGTATATGTAGCTAAACCATTTGTTTCGCATGGATTTGAAACTAAGCCTTCTACTTCGCATTGATTTGAAGCTAAATCATTTGTTTGGCATGGATTTGAAGCTAAACCCTCTACATCGCATTAATTGGAAGCTAAATCACGTGTTTTGCATGGATTTGAAGCTGAACCTTCTACATCGCATTGATTTGCAAATGAATTCTGTGTTTCGCATGGATTTGAAGCTAACTCGTTCGCTTCGCCTCTATTTGAATCTATATCACTTATATCGTAAGTATTTGAAGCTAAATCATGTGTTTCGCTTGGATTTGCAGCTAAACCTTCTACATCGCATTTATTTGAACCAATTCATGTGTTTCGCGTGGATTTGAAGGTAACTCGATTGTTTCGCATGCAGTTGAAGCTATATCACATTTATCCCAAGTGTTTGAACCTCAATTATTTGTTTCGTATGGATTTGAAGCTAAATCTTCTACATCGCATTGATTTGAAGCTAACTCATGTGTTTCGCGTGGATTTGAAGGTAACTCGTTTGTTTCGCATGCAGTTGTAGCTTAATAATTTATATCACAAGTATTTGTAGCTAAATCATTTGTTTCGCATGGATTTGAAGCTAAGCCTTCTACTTCGCATTGATTTGAAGCTAAATCGTTTGTTTCGCATAGAACTGAAGCTACCTAGTTTGCTCCTCCTGCTTTTGAAGCTATATCACTTATATCGCAAGTATTTGAAGCTAAATCATATGTGTCTCATGGATTTGAAGCTGAACCTACTACATCGCATGATTTAAAGCAAAATCTTGTGTATCGCATGGATTTGAAGCTAAACCTTCTGCATCGCATTGATTTGAAGCTAAATCATGTGTTCGCATGGATTTGAAGCTAACTCGTTTGTCTCGCATGCAGTTGTAGCTTAATAATTTATATCACAAGCATTTGTAGCTTTGCCATTTGTTTCGCATGGATTTGAAGCTAAGCCTTCTACTTCGCATTGATTTGAAGCTAAATCGTTTGTTTCGCATACTTTTTGAAGCATAACCATTTGTTCCGCATGGATTTGAAGCTACGCCTTCTACTTTCCATTGATTTGAAGCTAAATCATCTGTTTCGCTTGGATTTGAAGCTAACACGTTTGATTCACATGCAGTTGAAGCTAAATCATGTATTTCACAAGAATTTGAAGCCGAACCATTAGATTCGCATCGATTTGAAGCTGAGCCTTCTACTTCGCACTGATTTGAAGCTAAATCATGTGTCTCGCTTGGATTTGAAGCAAAGCCTTCTACTTCGAATTGATTTGAATCTAAATCATGTATTTCGCATGGATCTGAAGCTAACTCGTTTGTTTCGCCAGCATTTGAAGCTATATCACTTATATTCGCAAGTATTTGTTGCTAAATCATTCGTTTCGCATGGATTTGAACCAAAGCCTTCTACTTGGCATTGAATTGAAGCTAA
>NW_027476250.1:300000-388023 GCF_051020955.1 Megalopta genalis | reverse complement strand
AAATCCATGCGAAACAAATGATTTAGCTTCAAACACTTGTGATATAAGTGATATAGCTGCAAATGCAGACGAATCAAACGGGATAGTTTCAAAATCCATGCGATACATATCATTTAGCTTCAAATCGATACGATGTAGAAGGTTTAGCTTCAAATCCATGCGAAACAAATGATTTAGCTTCAAACACTTACGATATAAGTGATATATCATCAAATGCAGGCGAAACGAACGAGTTAGCTTCAAATCCATGCGAAACACATGATTTAGCTGTAAATCAATCCGATGTAGAAGGTTTAGCTTCAAATCCATGCGAAACACATGATTTAGCTTCAAACACTTGGGATATAAGTGTTATAGCTTCAAATGCAGACGAAACAAACGAGTTAGCTTCAAAGCCAAGCGAATCAAATGATTATCTGTAAATCAATGCGATGTAGAAGGTTTAGCTTCAAATCCATGCGAGACAAATGATTTAGCATCAGATACCTGCGATATAACTGATATAGCTTCAAATGCAGGGGAAACAAATGAGTTAGCATAAAATCCATGCAAAACACATGATTTAGCTTCAAATCAATGCGATGTAGAAGGTTTAGCTTCAAATCCATGCGAAACAAATGATTTAGCTTCAAACACTTGTGATATAAGTGATATAGCTGCAAATGCAGACGAATCAAACGGGATAGTTTCAAAATCCATGCAATACATATCATTCAGCTTCAAATCGATACGAAGTAGAAGGCTTAGCTTCAAATCCATGCGAAACAAATGATTTAGCTTCAGATACTTGCGATACATTGATATTGCTTCAAATGCAGGCGCAACTAACGAGCTAGCTTCAAATCCATGCGAAACACATGATTTAGCTTCAAATCAATTCGAAGTAGAAGGATTAGCTTCAAATCCATCCGATACAGTTGATTTAGCATCAGATACATGCGGTATAAGTGATATAGCATCAAATGCAGGAGAAACAAACGAGTTAGCATCAAATTCATGCAAAACACATGATTAAGCTTCAAATCAATGCGATGTAGAAGGATAAACTTCAAATCTATACGAAACAAATGATTTAGCTTCAGATACTTGCGATATAAGTGATATAGCTTCAAATGCAGGCGATACTAACGAGTTACCTTCAAATCCATGCGAAACACATAATTTATCTTCAAATCCATGCGAAGTAGAAGGCTAGCTTCAAATTCATGCGAAACAAATGATTTAGCTTCAAACGCTTGCGATATAAGTGATATAGCATCAAATGCAGGCGAAACGAACGAGTTAGATTCAAATCCATGCGAAACACATGATTTAGCTGCAAATCAATGCGATGTAGAAGGTTTAGCTTCAAATCCATGCGAAACAAATGATTTAGCATCAGATACTTGCGATATAACTGATATAGCTTCAAATGCAGGGGAAACAATCGAGTTAGCATCAATTCCATGCAAAACACATGATTTAGCTTCAAATCAAAGCGATGTAGAAGGTATATCTTCAAATCCAAACGAAACACATGATTTAGCTTCAAATCAATGCGATGTAGAAGGTATAGATTCAAATCCAAGCGCAACGCACGATTTAGCTTCAAATCAATGCGATGAAGAAGGTTTAGCTTCAAATCCACGCGAGACAAATGATTTAGCATCAGATACTTGCGATATAACCGAAATAGCTTCAAATGCAGGGGAAACAAACGAGTTAGCATCAACTCCATGCAAAACACATGATTTAGCTTCAAATCAAAGCGTTGTAGAAGTTATATCTTCAAATCCAAACGCAAAACATGATTTAGCTTCAAAACAATGCGATGTAGAAGGTATAGATTCAAATCCAAGCGCAACACACGATTTAGCTTCAAATCAATGCGATGTAGAAGGTTTAGCATCAAATCCATGCGAAACAAATGATTTACCTACAAACACTTGGAATATAAGTGATATAGCAGGAAATGCAGACGAATCAAACGGGGAAGCTCCAAAATCCGTGCGACACACATGATTTAGCTTTAAATCAATGCGATGTAGAAGGTTTAGCTTCAAATCCATGCGAAACAAATGATTTAGCTTCAAACACTTGTGATATAAGTGATTTAGCTGCAAATGCAGACGAATCAAACGGGATAGTTTCAAAATCCATGCGATACATATCATTTAGCTTCAAATCGATACGATGTAGAAGGTTTAGCTTCAAATCCATGCGAAACAAATGATTTAGCATCAAACACTTACGATATAAGTGATATATCATCAAATGCAGGCGAAACGAACGAGTTAGCTTCAGATCCATGCGAAACACATGATTTAGCTGTAAATCAATCCGATGTAGAAGGTTTAGCTTCAAATCCATGCGAAACACATGATTTAGCTTCAAATACTTGGGATATAAGTGTTATAGCTTCAAATGCAGACGAAACAAACGAGTTAGCTTCAAAGCCAAGCGAATCAAATGATTATCTGTAAATCAATGCGATGTAGAAGGTTTAGCTTCAAATCCATGCGAGACAAATGATTTAGCATCAGATACCTGGGATATAAATGATATAGCTTCAAATGCAGGGGAAACAAATGAGTTAGCATAAAATCCATGCAAAACACATGATTTAGCTTCAAATCAATGCGATGTAGAAGGTTTAGCTTCAAATCCATGCGAAACAAATGATTTAGCTTCAAACACTTGTGATATAAGTGATATAGCTGCAAATGCAGACGAATCAAACGGGATAGTTTCAAAATCCATGCAATACATATCATTCAGCTTCAAATCGATACGAAGTAGAAGGCTTAGCTTCAAATCCATGCGAAACAAATGATTTAGCTTCAGATACTTGCGATACATTGATATTGCTTCAAATGCAGGCGCAACTAACGAGCTAGCTTCAAATCCATGCGAAACACATGATTTAGCTTCAAATCAATTCGAAGTAGAAGGATTAGCTTCAAATCCATCCGATACAGTTGATTTAGCATCAGATACATGCGGTATAAGTGATATAGCATCAAATGCAGGAGAAACAAACGAGTTAGCATCAAATTCATGCAAAACACATGATTAAGCTTCAAATCAATGCGATGTAGAAGGATAAACTTCAAATCTATACGAAACAAATGATTTAGCTTCAGATACTTGCGATATAAGTGATATAGCTTCAAATGCAGGCGATACTAACGAGTTACCTTCAAATCCATGCGAAACACATAATTTATCTTCAAATCCATGCGAAGTAGAAGGCTAGCTTCAAATTCATGCGAAACAAATGATTTAGCTTCAAACGCTTGCGATATAAGTGATATAGCATCAAATGCAGGCGAAACGAACGAGTTAGATTCAAATCCATGCGAAACACATGATTTAGCTGCAAATCAATGCGATGTAGAAGGTTTAGCTTCAAATCCATGCGAAACAAATGATTTAGCATCAGATACTTGCGATATAACTGATATAGCTTCAAATGCAGGGGAAACAATCGAGTTAGCATCAATTCCATGCAAAACACATGATTTAGCTTCAAATCAAAGCGATGTAGAAGGTATATCTTCAAATCCAAACGAAACACATGATTTAGCTTCAAATCAATGCGATGTAGAAGGTATAGATTCAAATCCAAGCGCAACGCACGATTTAGCTTCAAATCAATGCGATGAAGAAGGTTTAGCTTCAAATCCACGCGAGACAAATGATTTAGCATCAGATACTTGCGATATAACCGAAATAGCTTCAAATGCAGGGGAAACAAACGAGTTAGCATCAACTCCATGCAAAACACATGATTTAGCTTCAAATCAAAGCGTTGTAGAAGTTATATCTTCAAATCCAAACGCAAAACATGATTTAGCTTCAAAACAATGCGATGTAGAAGGTATAGATTCAAATCCAAGCGCAACACACGATTTAGCTTCAAATCAATGCGATGTAGAAGGTTTAGCATCAAATCCATGCGAAACAAATGATTTACCTACAAACACTTGGAATATAAGTGATATAGCAGGAAATGCAGACGAATCAAACGGGGAAGCTCCAAAATCCGTGCGACACACATGATTTAGCTTCAAATCAATGCGATGTAGAAGGTTTAGCTTCAAATCCATGCGAAACAAATGATTTAGCTTCAAACACTTGTGATATAAGTGATTTAGCTGCAAATGCAGACGAATCAAACGGGATAGTTTCAAAATCCATGCGATACATATCATTTAGCTTCAAATCGATACGATGTAGAAGGTTTAGCTTCAAATCCATGCGAAACAAATGATTTAGCATCAAACACTTACGATATAAGTGATATATCATCAAATGCAGGCGAAACGAACGAGTTAGCTTCAGATCCATGCGAAACACATGATTTAGCTGTAAATCAATCCGATGTAGAAGGTTTAGCTTCAAATCCATGCGAAACACATGATTTAGCTTCAAATACTTGGGATATAAGTGTTATAGCTTCAAATGCAGACGAAACAAACGAGTTAGCTTCAAAGCCAAGCGAATCAAATGATTATCTGTAAATCAATGCGATGTAGAAGGTTTAGCTTCAAATCCATGCGAGACAAATGATTTAGCATCAGATACCTGCGATATAAATGATATAGCTTCAAATGCAGGGGAAACAAATGAGTTAGCATAAAATCCATGCAAAACACATGATTTAGCTTCAAATCAATGCGATGTAGAAGGTTTAGCTTCAAATCCATGCGAAACAAATGATTTAGCTTCAAACACTTGTGATATAAGTGATATAGCTGCAAATGCAGACGAATCAAACGGGATAGTTTCAAAATCCATGCAATACATATCATTCAGCTTCAAATCGATACGAAGTAGAAGGCTTAGCTTCAAATCCATGCGAAACAAATGATTTAGCTTCAGATACTTGCGATACATTGATATTGCTTCAAATGCAGGCGCAACTAACGAGCTAGCTTCAAATCCATGCGAAACACATGATTTAGCTTCAAATCAATTCGAAGTAGAAGGATTAGCTTCAAATCCATCCGATACAGTTGATTTAGCATCAGATACATGCGGTATAAGTGATATAGCATCAAATGCAGGAGAAACAAACGAGTTAGCATCAAATTCATGCAAAACACATGATTAAGCTTCAAATCAATGCGATGTAGAAGGTTAAACTTCAAATCTATACGAAACAAATGATTTAGCTTCAGATACTTGCGATATAAGTGATATAGCTTCAAATGCAGGCGATACTAACGAGTTACCTTCAAATCCATGCGAAACACATAATTAATCTTCAAATCCATGCGAAGTAGAAGGCTAGCTTCAAATTCATGCGAAACAAATGATTTAGCTTCAAACGCTTGCGATATAAGTGATATAGCATCAAATGCAGGCGAAACGAACGAGTTAGATTCAAATCCATGCGAAACACATGATTTAGCTGCAAATCAATGCGATGTAGAAGGTTTAGCTTCAAATCCATGCGAAACAAATGATTTAGCATCAGATACTTGCGATATAACTGATATAGCTTCAAATGCAGGGGAAACAATCGAGTTAGCATCAATTCCATGCAAAACACATGATTTAGCTTCAAATCAAAGCGATGTAGAAGGTATATCTTCAAATCCAAACGAAACACATGATTTAGCTTCAAATCAATGCGATGTAGAAGGTATAGATTCAAATCCAAGCGCAACGCACGATTCAGCTTCAAATCAATGCGATGAAGAAGGTTTAGCTTCAAATCCACGCGAGACAAATGATTTAGCATCAGATACTTGCGATATAACCGAAATAGCTTCAAATGCAGGGGAAACAAACGAGTTAGTATCAACTCCATGCAAAACACATGATTTAGCTTCAAATCAAAGCGTTGTAGAAGTTATATCTTCAAATCCAAACGCAAAACATGATTTAGCTTCAAAACAATGCGATGTAGAAGGTATAGATTCAAATCCAAGCGCAACACACGATTTAGCTTCAAATCAATGCGATGTAGAAGGTTTAGCATCAAATCCATGCGAAACAAATGATTTACCTACAAACACTTGGAATATAAGTGATATAGCAGGAAATGCAGACGAATCAAACGGGGAAGCTCCAAAATCCGTGCGACACACATGATTTAGCTTCAAATCAATGCGATGTAGAAGGTTTAGCTTCAAATCCATGCGAAACAAATGATTTAGCTTCAAACACTTGTGATATAAGTGATATAGCTGCAAATGCAGACGAATCAAACGGGATAGTTTCAAAATCCATGCGATACATATCATTTAGCTTCAAATCAATGCGATGTAGAAGGTTTAGCTTCAAATCCATGCGAAACAAATGATTTAGCTTCAAACACTTGTGATATAAGTGATATAGCTGCAAATGCAGACGAATCAAACGGGATAGTTTCAAAATCCATGCGATACATATCATTTAGCTTCAAATCGATACGATGTAGAAGGTTTAGCTTCAAATCCATGCGAAACAAATGATTTAGCTTCAAACACTTACGATATAAGTGATATATCATCAAATGCAGGCGAAACGAACGAGTTAGCTTCAAATCCATGCGAAACACATGATTTAGCTGTAAATCAATCCGATGTAGAAGGTTTAGCTTCAAATCCATGCGAAACACATGATTTAGCTTCAAACACTTGGGATATAAGTGTTATAGCTTCAAATGCAGACGAAACAAACGAGTTAGCTTCAAAGCCAAGCGAATCAAATGATTATCTGTAAATCAATGCGATGTAGAAGGTTTAGCTTCAAATCCATGCGAGACAAATGATTTAGCATCAGATACCTGCGATATAACTGATATAGCTTCAAATGCAGGGGAAACAAATGAGTTAGCATAAAATCCATGCAAAACACATGATTTAGCTTCAAATCAATGCGATGTAGAAGGTTTAGCTTCAAATCCATGCGAAACAAATGATTTAGCTTCAAACACTTGTGATATAAGTGATATAGCTGCAAATGCAGATGAATCAAACGGGATAGTTTCAAAATCCATGCAATACATATCATACAGCTTCAAATCGATACGAAGTAGAAGGCTTAGCTTCAAATCCATGCGAAACAAATGATTTAGCTTCAGATACTTGCGATACATTGATATTGCTTCAAATGCAGGCGCAACTAACGAGCTAGCTTCAAATCCATGCGAAACACATGATTTAGCTTCAAATCAATTCGAAGTAGAAGGATTAGCTTCAAATCCATCCGATACAGTTGATTTAGCATCAGATACATGCGGTATAAGTGATATAGCATCAAATGCAGGAGAAACAAACGAGTTAGCATCAAATTCATGCAAAACACATGATTAAGCTTCAAATCAATGCGATGTAGAAGGTTAAACTTCAAATCTATACGAAACAAATGATTTAGCTTCAGATACTTGCGATATAAGTGATATCGCTTCAAATGCAGGCGATACTAACGAGTTACCTTCAAATCCATGCGAAACACATAATTTATCTTCAAATCCATGCGAAGTAGAAGGCTAGCTTCAAATTCATGCAAAACAAATGATTTAGCTTCAAACGCTTGCGATATAAGTGATATAGCATCAAATGCAGGCGAAACGAACGAGTTAGATTCAAATCCATGCGAAACACATGATTTAGCTGCAAATCAATGCGATGTAGAAGGTTTAGCTTCAAATCCATGCGAAACAAATGATTTGGCATCAGATACTTGCGATATAACTGATATAGCTTCAAATGCAGGGGAAACAAACGAGTTGGCATAAAATCCATGCAAAACACATGATTTGGCTTCAAATCAATGCGATGTAGAAGGTATAGCTTCAAATCCATGCAAAACACATGATTTAGCTAACAAATCAAAGCGATGTAGAAGGTATAGCTACAAATCCAAGCGAAACACACGATTTAGCTTCAAATGTATGCGATATAGAAGGTTTAGCTTCAAATCCATGCGAAACAAATGATTTAGCTTCAAACACTTGTGATATAAGTGATATAGCTGCAAATGCAGACGATTCAAACGGGGTAGCTTCAAAAGCAATGCGATACATATCATTTTGCTTCAAATCGATACGATGTAGAAGGTTTAGCTTCAAATCCAAGCGAAACACATGATTTAGCTTCAAATCAATGCGATGTATAAGGTTTAGCTTCAAATCCATGAGAAACAAATGATTTAGCTTCAAACACTTGGGATATAAGTGATATAGCTTCAAATGCAGACGGAAACAAACGAGTTAGCTTCATATACAAGCGAAATACATGATTTAGCTGCAAATCAATGCTATGTAGAAGGTTTAGCTTCAAATCTATGAGACACAAATGATTTAGCTTCAGATACTTGCGATATAAGTGATACAGCTACAAATGCAGACGATATAAACGAGTTAGCTGCAAATGCATGCGAAACACATGATTTAGCTTCAAATCACTGCGATGTAGAAGGATTAGCTTCAAATCCACGCGAAGCAAATGATTGAGCTTGAAACACTTCGGATATATGTGATGTAGCTTCAAATGCAGACGAAACAAACGTGTTAGCTTCAAATCCATGCGAAACTCATGATTTAGTTGCTAATCAATGCGATGTGGAAGGTTTAGCTTCAAATCCAAACGAAACATATGATTTAGCTTCAAATCAATGCGATGTAGAAGTTATAGATTCAAATCCAAGCGCAACACATGATTTAGCTTCAAATCAATGCGATGTAGAAGTTATAGATTCAAATCCAAGCGGAACACATGATTTAGCTTCAAATCAATGCGATGTAGAAGGTTTAGCCTCAAATCCATGTGAAACAAATGATTTACCTACAAGCACTTGGGATATAAGTGATATAGCAGGAAATGCAGACGAATCAATTGGGGAAGCTTCAAAATCCATGCGATACATATCATTTAACTTCAAATCGATACGAAGTAGAAGGCTTAGCTTCAAATCCATGCGAAACAAATCATTTAGCATCAGATACTTGCGATATATCTGAAATAGCTTCAAATGCAGGGGAAACAAACGAGTAAGCATCAATTAGATGCGATACACATGATTTAGCTGCAAATCAATGCGATGTAGAAGGTTTAGCTTCAAATCCAAACGAGACACATGATTTAGCTTCAAATCAATGCGATGTAGAAGGTATAGATTCAAATCCAAGCGCAACACATGATTTAGCTTCAAATCAATGCGATGTAGAAGGTTTAGCTTCAAATCCATGCGAGACAAATGATTTAGCATCAGATACTTGCGATATAACCGAAATAGCTTCAAATGCAGGGGAAACAAACGAGTTAGCTTCACATCCATGCGACACACATGATTTAGCCGCAAATCAATGCGATGTAGAAGGTTTATCTTCAAATCCATGCGAAACAAATGATTTAGCATCAGATACTTGCGATATAACTGAAATAGCTTCAAATGCAGGGGAAACAAACGAGTTATCATCAATTCCATGCAAAACACATGATTTAGCTTCACATCAAAGCGATGTACAAGGTATATCTTCAAATCCAAACGAAACACATGATTTAGCTTCAAATCAATGCGATGTAGAAGGTATAGATTCAAAACCAAGCGCAACACATGATTTAGCTTCAAATCAATGCGATGTAGAAGGTTTAGCTTCAAATCCATGCGAGACAAATGATTTAGCATCAGATACTTGCGATATAACCGAAATAGCTTCAAATGCAGGGGAAACAATCGAGTTAGCATCAATTCCATGCAAAACACATGATTTAGCTTCAAATCAAAGCGATGTAGAAGGTATATCTTCAAATCCAAACGAAACACATGATTTAGCTTCAAATCAATGCGATGTAGAAGTTATAGATTCAAATCCAAGCGCAACACATGATTTAGCTTCAAATCAATGCGATGTAGAAGGTTTAGCCTCAAATCCATGTGAAACAAATGATTTACCTACAAGCACTTGGGATATAAGTGATATAGCAGGAAATGCAGACGAATCAATTGGGGAAGCTTCAAAATCCATGCGATACATATCATTTAACTTCAAATCGATACGAAGTAGAAGGCTTAGCTTCAAATCCATGCGAAACAAATCATTTAGCATCAGATACTTGCGATATATCTGAAATAGCTTCAAATGCAGGGGAAACAAACGAGTAAGCATCAATTAGATGCGATACACATGATTTAGCTGCAAATCAATGCGATGTAGAAGGTTTAGCTTCAAATCCAAACGAAACACATGATTTAGCTTCAAATCAATGCGATGTAGAAGGTATAGATTCAAATCCAAGCGCAACACATGATTTAGCTTCAAATCAATGCGATGTAGAAGGTTTAGCTTCAAATCCATGCGAGACAAATGATTTAGCATCAGATACTTGCGATATAACCGAAATAGCTTCAAATGCAGGGGAAACAAACGAGTTAGCTTCACATCCATGCGACACACATGATTTAGCCGCAAATCAATGCGATGTAGAAGGTTTATCTTCAAATCCATGCGAAACAAATGATTTAGCATCAGATACTTGCGATATAACTGAAATAGCTTCAAATGCAGGGGAAACAAACGAGTTATCATCAATTCCATGCAAAACACATGATTTAGCTTCACATCAAAGCGATGTACAAGGTATATCTTCAAATCCAAACGAAACACATGATTTAGCTTCAAATCAATGCGATGTAGAAGGTATAGATTCAAAACCAAGCGCAACACATGATTTAGCTTCAAATCAATGCGATGTAGAAGGTTTAGCTTCAAATCCATGCGTGACAAATGATTTAGCATCAGATACTTGCGATATAACCGAAATAGCTTCAAATGCAGGGGAAACAATCCAGTTAGCATCAATTCCATGCAAAACACATGATTTAGCTTCAAATCAAAGCGATGTAGAAGGTATATCTTCAAATCCAAACGAAACACATGATTTAGCTTCAAATCAATGCGATGTAGAAGTTATAGATTCAAATCCAAGCGCAACACATGATTTAGCTTCAAATCAATGTGATGTAGAAGGTTTAGCCTCAAATCCATGCGAAACAAATGATTTACCTACAAACACTTGGGATATAGTGATATAGCAGGAAATGCAGACGAATCAAACGTGGAAGCTTCAAAATCCATGCGATACATATCATTTAACTTCAAATCGATACGAAGTAGAAGGCTTAGCTTCAAATCCATGCGAAACAAATGATTTAGCATCAGATACTTGCGATATAACTGAAATAGCGTCAAATGCAGGGGAAACAAACGAGTTAGCATCAATTCCATGCGAAACACATGATTAAGCTGCAAATCAATGCGATGTAGAAGGTTTAGCTTCAAATCCAAACGAAACACATGATTTAGCTTCAAATCAATGCGATGTAGAAGGTATAGATTCAAATCCAAGCGCAACACACGATTTAGCTTCAAATCAATGCGATGAAGAAGGTTTAGCTTCAAATCCATGCGAGACAAATGATTTAGCATCAGATACTTGCGATATAACCGAAATAGCTTCAAATGCAGGGGAAAAAAACGAGTTAGCATCAACTCCATGCAAAACACATGATTTAGCTTCAAATCAAAGCGTTGTAGAAGTTATATCTTCAAATCCAAACGCAAAACATGATTTAGCTTCAAAACAATGCGATGTAGAAGGTATAGATTCAAATCCAAGCGCAACACACGATTTAGCTTCAAATCAAAGCGATGTAGAAGGTTTAGCATCAAATCCATGCGAAACAAATGATTTACCTACAAACACTTGGAATATAAGTGATATAGCAGGAAATGCAGACGAATCAAACGGGGAAGCTCCAAAATCCGTGCGATACACATGATTTAGCTTCAAATCAATGCGATGTAGAAGGTTTAGCTTCAAATCCATGCGAAACAAATGATTTAGCTTCAAACACTTGTGATATAAGTGATATAGCTGCAAATGCAGACGAATCAAACGGGATAGTTTCAAAATCCATGCGATACATATCATTTAGCTCCAAATCAATGCGATGTAGAAGGTTTAGCTTCAAATCCATGCGAAACAAATGATTTAGCTTCAAACACTTGTGATATAAGTGATATAGCTGGAAATGCAGACGAATCAAACGGGGAAGCTCCAAAATCCGTGCGATACATATTATTTAACTTCAAATCGATACGAAGTAGAAGGCTGAGATTCAAATCCATGCGAAACAAATGATTTAGGTTCAGATACTTGCGATACATTGATATTGCTTCAAATGCAGGCGAAACTAACAAGTTAGCTTCAAATCCATGCGAAACACATGATTTAGCTTCAAACACTTGGGATATAAGTGTTATAGCTTCAAATGCAGACGAAACAAACGAGTTAGCTTCAAAGCCAAGCAAATCACATGATTTAGCTGTAAATCAATGCGATGTAGAAGGTTTAGCTTCAAATCCATGCGAGACAAATGATTTAGCATCAGATACTTGCGATATAACTGATATAGCTTCAAATGCAGGGGAAACAAACGAGTTAGCATAAAATCCATGCAAAACACATGATTTAGCTTCAAATCAATGCGATGTAGAAGGTTTAGCTTCAAATCCACGCGAAACAAATGAGTTAGCATCAGCTACTTGCGATATAACTGATATAGCTTCAAATGCAGACGAATCAAACGAGTTAGCTTAAAAATCCATGCGATACACATCATTTAGCTTTAAATCCATGCGAAACAAATGATTTAGGTTCAGATACTTGCGATACATTGATATTGCTTCGAATGCAGGCGAAACTAACGAGTTAGCTTCAAAGCCAAGCGAGTCACATGATTTAGCTGTAAATCAATGCGATGTAGAAGGTTTAGCTTCAAATCCATGCGAAACAAATGATTTAGCTTCAAACACTTACGATATAAGTGATATAGCATCAAATGCAGGGGAAACAAACGATTTAGCATTAGATACTTGCGATACATTGATATTGCTTCAAATGCAGGCGAAACTAACGAGTTAGCTTCAAATCCTTGCAAAATACATGTTTTAGCTTCAAATCAATGCGATGTAGAAGGTTAAACTTCAAATCTATACGAAACAAATGATTTAGCTTCAGATACTTGCGATATAACTGAAATAGCTTCAAATGCAGGCGAAACGACCGAGTTAGCTTCAAATCCATGCGAAACACATGATTTATCTGCAAATCAATGCGATGTAGAAGGTATAGCTTCAAATCCATGCGAAACAAATGATTTAGCTTCAAATCAATGCGATGTAGAAGGTTTAGGTTCAAATCCATGCGAAACAAATGATTTAGCTTCAAACACTTGCGATATAAGTGATATAGCTTCAAATGCAGGCGAAACGAACGAGTTAGCTTCAAATCCATGCGAAACACATGATTTAGCTGCAAATCAATGCGATGTAGAAGGTTTAGCTTCAAATCCATGCGAAACAAATGATTTAGCATTAGATACTTGCGATATAACTGATATAGCTTCAAATGCAGACGAATCGAACGGGATAGCTTCAAAATCCATGCGATACATATCATTTAGCTTCAAATCGATACGATGTAGAAGGTTTAGCTTCAAATCCATGCGAAACAAATGATTTAGCTTCAAACACTTACGATATAAGTGATATAGCATCAAATGCAGGCGAAACGAACGAGTTAGCTTCAAATCCATGCGAAACAAATGATTTAGCTGTAAATCAATGCGAAGTAGAAGGTTTAGCTTCAAATCCATGCGAAACAAATGATTTAGCATCAGATACTTGCGATACAACTGATATAGCTTCAAATGCAGGCGCAACTAACGAGCTAGCTTCAAATCCATGCGAAACACATGATTTAGCTTCAAATCAATGCGATGTAGAAGGTTAAACTTCAAATCCATACGAAACAAATGATTTACCTTCAAACACTTGCGATATAAGTGATATAGCATCAAATGCAGGCGAAACGAACGAGTTAGCTTCAAATCCATGCGAAACACATGATTTAGCTGCAAATCAATGCGATGTAGAAGGTTTAGCTTCAAATCCATGCGAAACAAATGATTTAGCATTAGATACTTGCGATATAACTGATATAGCTTCAAATGCAGACGAATCAAACGAGTTAGCTTCAAATCCATGCGATACACATAATTTCGCTTTAAATCCATGCGAAGTAGAAGGCTTAGCTTCAAATCCATGCGAAACAAATGATTTAGGTTCAGATACTTGCGATACATTGATATTGCTTCAAATGCAGGCGAAACTAACGAGTTAGCTTCAAATCCTTGCAAAATACATGTTTTAGCTTGAAATCAATGCGATGTAGAAGGTTAAACTTCAAATCTATACGAAACAAATGATTTAGCTTCAGATACTTGCGATATAACTGAAATAGCTTCAAATGCAGGCGAAACGACCGAGTTAGCTTCAAATCCATGCGAAACACATGATTTATCTGCAAATCAATGCGATGTAGAAGGTATAGCTTCAAATCCATGCGAAACAAATGATTAAGCTTCAAATCAATGCGATGAAGAAGGTTTAGCTTCAAATCCATGCGAAACAAATGATTTAGCTTCAAACACTTGCGATATAAGTGATATAGCTTCAAATGCAGGCGAAACGAACGAGTTAGCTTCAAATCCATGCGAAACACATGATTTAGATGCGAATCAATGCGATGTAGAAGGTTTAGCTTCAAATCCATGCGAAACAAATGATTTAGAATCAGATACTTGCGATATAACTGATATAGCTTCAAATGCAGGGGAAACAAACGAGTTAGCTTCAAATCCATGCGAAACACATGATTTAGATGCAAATCAATGCGATGTAGAAGGATTAGCTTCAAATCCATGCGAAGCAAATGATTTAGCATCAGATACTTGCGATATAACTGATATAGCTTCAAATGCAGACGAATCAAACGGGATAGCTTCAAAATCCATGCGATACACATCATTTAGCTTTAAATCCATGCGAAGTGGAAGGCTTAACTTCAAATCCATGCGAAACAAATGATTTAGGTTCAGATACTTGCGATACATTGATATTGCTTCGAATGCAGGCGAAACTAACGAGTTAGCTTCAAAGCCAAGCGAGTCACATGATTTAGCTGTAAATCAATGCGATGTAGAAGGTTTAGCTTCAAATCCATGCGAAACAAATGATTTAGGTTCAGATACTTACGATACATTGATATTGCTTCAAATGCAGGCGCAACTAACGAGCTAGCTTCAAATCCATGCGAAACACATGATTTTGCTTCAAATCAATGCGATGTAGAAGGTTAAACTTCAAATCCATGTGAAACAAATGATTTAGCTTCAAACTCTTGCGATATAAGTGATATAGCATCAAATGCAGGCGAAACGAACGAGTTAGCTTCAAATCCATGCGAAACACATGATTTAGCTGCAAATCAATGCGATGTAGAAGGTTTAGCTTCAAATCCATGCGAAACAAATGATTTAGCATTAGATACTTGCGATATAACTGATATAGCTTCAAATGCAGACGAATCAAACGGGATAGCTTCAAAATCCATGCGATACATATCATTTAGCTTCAAATCGATACGATGTAGAAGGTTTAGCTTCAAATCCATGCGAAACAAATGATTTAGCTTCAAACACTTACGATATAAGTGATATAGCATCAAATGCAGGCGAAACGAACGAGTTAGCTTCAAATCCATGCGAAACACATGATTTAGCTGCAAATCAATGCGATGTAGAAGGTTTAGCTTCAAATCCATGCGAAACAAATGATTTAGCATTAGATACTTGCGATATAACTGATATAGCTTCAAATGCAGACGAATCAAACGAGTTAGCTTCAAAATCCATGCGATACACATAATTTCGCTTTAAATCCATGCGAAGTAGAAGGCTTAGCTTCAAATCCATGCGAAACAAATGATTTAGGTTCAGATACTTGCGATACATTGATATTGCTTCAAATGCAGGCGAAACTAACGAGTTAGCTTCAAATCCTTGCAAAATACATGTTTTAGCTTCAAATCAATGCGATGTAGAAGGTTAAACTTCAAATCTATACGAAACAAATGATTTAGCTTCAGATACTTGCGATATAACTGAAATAGCTTCAAATGCAGGCGAAACGACCGAGTTACCTTCAAATCCATGCGAAACACATGATTTATCTGCAAATCAATGCGATGTAGAAGGTATAGCTTCAAATCCATGCGAAACAAATGATTAAGCTTCAAATCAATGCGATGAAGAAGGTTTAGCTTCAAATACATGCGAAACAAATGATTTAGCTTCAAACACTTGCGATATAAGTGATATAGCTTCAAATGCAGGCGAAACGAACGAGTTAGCTTCAAATCCATGCGAAACACATGATTTAGATGCGAATCAATGCGATGTAGAAGGTTTAGCTTCAAATCCATGCGAAACAAATGATTTAGCATCAGATACTTGCGATATAACTGATATAGCTTCAAATGCAGGGGAAACAAACGAGTTAGCTTCAAATCCATGCGAAACACATGATTTAGATGCAAATCAATGCGATGTAGAAGGATTAGCTTCAAATCCATGCGAAGCAAATGATTTAGCATCAGATACTTGCGATATAACTGATATAGCTTCAAATGCAGACGAATCAAACGGGATAGCTTCAAAATCCATGCGATACACATCATTTAGCTTTAAATCCATGCGAAGTGGAAGGCTTAACTTCAAATCCATGCGAAACAAATGATTTAGGTTCAGATACTTGCGATACATTGATATTGCTTCGAATGCAGGCGAAACTAACGAGTTAGCTTCAAAGCCAAGCGAGTCACATGATTTAGCTGTAAATCAATGCGATGTAGAAGGTTTAGCTTCAAATCCATGCGAAACAAATGATTTAGCTTCAAACACTTACGATATAAGTGATATAGCATCAAATGCAGGGGAAACAAACGAGTTAGCATCAAATCCATGCAAAACACATGATTTAGCTGCAAATCAATGCGATGTAATAGGTTTAGCTTCAAATCCATGCGAAACAAATGATTTAGCATCAGATACTTGCGATATAACTGATATAGCTTCAAATGCAGCGGAAACAAACGAGTTAGCATCTAAACCATGCAAAACTCATGATTTAGCTTCAAATCAAAGCGGTGTAGAAGGTATAGCTTCAAATCCAAGCGAACCACATGATTTAGCTACAAAGCAATGCGATGTATGAAGGTTTAGCTTCAAATCAAAACGAAAAACATGATTTATCTTCAAATCAATGCGATGTAGAAGGTATAGATTCAAATCCAAGCGCAACACATGATTTAGCTTCAAATAAATGCGATGTAGAAGGTTTAGCATCAAATCCATGCGAAAAGAATGATTTAGATTAAGATACTTGCGATATATGTTATACAGCTTCAAATGCAGGGGAAACAAACGAGTTAGCATCAACTCCATGCAAAACACATGATTTAGCTTCAAATCAAAGCGATGTAGAAGTTATATCTTCAAATCCAAAAAAAACATGATTTAGCTTCAAATCAATGCGATGTAGAAGGTTTAGCATCAAATCCACGCGAAACAAATGATTTACCTACAAACACTTGGAATATAAGTGATATAGCAGGAAATGCAGACGAATCAAACGGGGAAGCTCCAAAATCCATGCGATACATATTATTTAACTTCAAATCGATACGAAGTAGAAGGCTGAGCTTCAAATCCATGCGAAACAAATGATTTAGGTTCAGATACTTGCGATACATTGATATTGCTTCAAATGCAGGCGAAACTAACAAGTTAGCTTCAAATCCATAAGAAACACATGATTTAGCTTCAAACACTTGGGATATAAGTGATAGAGCTTCAAATGCAGACGAAACAAACGAGTTAGTTTCAAAGCCAAGCGAATCACATGATTTAGCTGTAAATCAATGCGATGTAGAAGGTTTAGTTTCAAATCCATGCGAGACAAATGATTTAGCATCAGATACTTGCGATATAACTGATATAGATTCAAATACAGGGGGAACAAACTAGTTAGCATAAAATCCATGCAAAACACATGATTTAGCTTCAAATCAATGCGATGTAGAATGTTTAGCATCAAATCCACGCGAAACAAATGATTTAGCTTCAAACACTTGTGATATAAGTGATATAGCTGCAAATGCAGACGAATCAAACGGGATAGCTTCAAAATCCATGCGATACATATCATTTAGCTTCAAATCGATACGATGTAGAAGGTTTAGCTTCAAATCCATGCGAAACAAATGATTTAGCTTCAAACACTTACGATATAAGTGATATAGCATCAAATGCAGGCGAAACGAACGAGTTAGCTTCAAATCCATGCGAAACACATGATTTAGCTGTAAATCAATCCGATGTAGAAGGTTTAGCTTCAAATCCATGCGAAACAAATGATTTAGCTTCAAATCAATTCGATGTAGAAGGTTTAGCTTCAAATCCATGCGAAACAAATGATTTAGCTTCAAACACTTGCGATATAAGTGATATAGCTTCAAATGCAGGCGAAACGAACGAGTTAGCTTCAAATCCATGCGAAACACATGATTTAGATGCGAATCAATGCGATGTAGAAGGTTTAGCCTCAAATCCATGCGAAACAAATGATTTACCTACAAACACTTGGGATATAAGTGATATAGCAGGAAATGCAGACGAATCAAACGTGGAAGCTTCAAAATCCATGCGATACATATCATTTAACTTCAAATCGATACGAAGTAGAAGGCTTAGCTTCAAATCCATGGGAAACAAATGATTTAGCATCAGATACTTGCGATATAACTGAAATAGCTTCAAATGCAGGGAAAACAAACGAGTTAGCATCAATTGCATGCGAAACACATGATTAAGCTGCAAATCAATGCGATGTAGAAGGATTAGCTTCAAATCCAAACGAAACACATGATTTAGCTTCAAATCAATGCGATGTAGAAGGTATAGATTCAAATCCAAGCGCAACACATGATTTAGCTTCAAATCAATGCGATGAAGAAGGTTTAGCTTCAAATCCATGCGAGACAAATGATTTAGCATCAGATACTTGCGATATAACCGAAATAGCTTCAAATGCAGGGGAAACAAACGAGTTAGCATCAACTCTATGCGAAACATATGATTTAGCTTCAAATCAAAGCGTTGTAGAAGTTATATCTTCAAATCCAAACGAAAAACATGATTTAGCTTCAAATCAATGCGATGTAGAAGGTATAGATTCAAATCCAAGCGCAACACATGATTTAGCTTCAAATCAATGCGATGTAGAAGGTTTAGCATCAAATCCATGCGAAAAGAATGATTTAGATTAAGATACTTGCGATATATGTTATACAGCTTCAAATGCAGGGGAAACAAACGAGTTAGCATCAACTCCATGCAAAACACATGATTTAGCTTCAAATCAAAGCGATGTAGAAGTTATATCTTCAAATCCAAAAAAAACATGATTTAGCTTCAAATCAATGCGATGTAGAAGGTTTAGCATCAAATCCACGCGAAACAAATGATTTACCTACAAACACTTGGAATATAAGTGATATAGCAGGAAATGCAGACGAATCAAACGGGGAAGCTCCAAAATCCATGCGATACATATTATTTAACTTCAAATCGATACGAAGTAGAAGGCTGAGCTTCAAATCCATGCGAAACAAATGATTTAGGTTCAGATACTTGCGATACATTGATATTGCTTCAAATGCAGGCGAAACTAACAAGTTAGCTTCAAATCCATAAGAAACACATGATTTAGCTTCAAACACTTGGGATATAAGTGATAGAGCTTCAAATGCAGACGAAACAAACGAGTTAGTTTCAAAGCCAAGCGAATCACATGATTTAGCTGTAAATCAATGCGATGTAGAAGGTTTAGTTTCAAATCCATGCGAGACAAATGATTTAGCATCAGATACTTGCGATATAACTGATATAGATTCAAATACAGGGGGAACAAACTAGTTAGCATAAAATCCATGCAAAACACATGATTTAGCTTCAAATCAATGCGATGTAGAATGTTTAGCATCAAATCCACGCGAAACAAATGATTTAGCTTCAAACACTTGTGATATAAGTGATATAGCTGCAAATGCAGACGAATCAAACGGGATAGCTTCAAAATCCATGCGATACATATCATTTAGCTTCAAATCGATACGATGTAGAAGGTTTAGCTTCAAATCCATGCGAAACAAATGATTTAGCTTCAAACACTTACGATATAAGTGATATAGCATCAAATGCAGGCGAAACGAACGAGTTAGCTTCAAATCCATGCGAAACACATGATTTAGCTGTAAATCAATCCGATGTAGAAGGTTTAGCTTCAAATCCATGCGAAACAAATGATTTAGCTTCAAATCAATTCGATGTAGAAGGTTTAGCTTCAAATCCATGCGAAACAAATGATTTAGCTTCAAACACTTGCGATATAAGTGATATAGCTTCAAATGCAGGCGAAACGAACGAGTTAGCTTCAAATCCATGCGAAACACATGATTTAGATGCGAATCAATGCGATGTAGAAGGTTTAGCCTCAAATCCATGCGAAACAAATGATTTACCTACAAACACTTGGGATATAAGTGATATAGCAGGAAATGCAGACGAATCAAACGTGGAAGCTTCAAAATCCATGCGATACATATCATTTAACTTCAAATCGATACGAAGTAGAAGGCTTAGCTTCAAATCCATGGGAAACAAATGATTTAGCATCAGATACTTGCGATATAACTGAAATAGCTTCAAATGCAGGGAAAACAAACGAGTTAGCATCAATTGCATGCGAAACACATGATTAAGCTGCAAATCAATGCGATGTAGAAGGATTAGCTTCAAATCCAAACGAAACACATGATTTAGCTTCAAATCAATGCGATGTAGAAGGTATAGATTCAAATCCAAGCGCAACACATGATTTAGCTTCAAATCAATGCGATGAAGAAGGTTTAGCTTCAAATCCATGCGAGACAAATGATTTAGCATCAGATACTTGCGATATAACCGAAATAGCTTCAAATGCAGGGGAAACAAACGAGTTAGCATCAACTCTATGCGAAACATATGATTTAGCTTCAAATCAAAGCGTTGTAGAAGTTATATCTTCAAATCCAAACGAAAAACATGATTTAGCTTCAAATCAATGCGATGTAGAAGGTATAGATTCAAATCCAAGCGCAACACATGATTTAGCTTCAAATCAATGCGATGTAGAAGGTTTAGCATCAAATCCATGCGAAACAAATGATTTACCTACAAACACTTGGAATATAAGTGATATAGCAGGAAATGCAGACGAATCAAACGGGGAAGCTCCAAAATCCGTGCGATACATATTATTTAACTTCAAATCGATACGAAGTAGAAGGCTGAGCTTCAAATCCATGCGAAACAAATGATTTAGGTTCAGATACTTGCGATACATTGATATTGCTTCGAATGCAGGGGAAACAAACGAGTTAGCATAAAATCCATGCAAAACACATGATTTAGCTTCAAATCAATGCGATGTAGAAGGTTTAGCTTCAAATCCATGCGAAACAAATGATTTAGCATCAGCTACTTGCGATATAACTGATATAGCTTCAAATGCAGACGAATCAAACGAGTTAGCTTCAAAATCCATGCGATACACATCATTTAGCTTTAAATCCATGCGAAGTAGAAGGCTTAACTTCAAATCCATGCGAAACAAATGATTTAGGTTCAGATACTTGCGATACATTGATATTGCTTCGAATGCAGGCGAAACTAACGAGTTAGCTTCAAAGCCAAGCGAGTCACATGATTTAGCTGTAAATCAATGCGATGTAGAAGGTTTAGCTTCAAATCCATGCGAAACAAATGATTTAGCTTCAAACACTTACGATATAAGTGATATAGCATCAAATGCAGGGGAAACAAACGAGTTAGCATCAAATCCATGCAAAACACATGATTTAGCTGCAAATGCATGCGATGTAATAGGTTTAGCTTCAAATCCATGCGAAACAAATGATTTAGCATCAGATACTTGCGATATAACTGATATAGCTTCAAATGCAGCGGAAACAAACGAGTTAGCTACAAAACCATGCGAAACACATGATTTAGCTGTAAATCAGTCCGATGTAGAAGGTTTAGCTTCAAATCCATGCGAAACAAATGATTTAGCATCAGATACTTGCGATATAACTGAAATAGCTTCAAATGCAGGGTAAACAAACGAGTTAGCATAAAATCCATGCAAAACACATGATTTAGCATCAAATCAATTGCGATCTAGAATGTTGAGCTTCATATCCATGCGAAAGAAATGATTTAGCTTCAGATACTTGCGATATAACTGATATAGCTTCAAATGCAGGGGAAACAAAAGAGTTAGCATCAAATCCATGCAAAACACATGATTTAGCTTCAAATCAATGCGATGTAGTAGGATTAGCTTCAAATCCATGCGAAACAAATGATTTAGCTCCAAACACTTTTGATATAAGTGATATAGCTGCAAATGCAGACTATTCAAACGGGATTAGCTTCAAAATCCATGCAATACATATCATTTAGCTTCAAATCGATACGATGTAGAAGGTTTAGCTTCAAATCCATGCGAAACAAATGATTTAGCATCAGCTACTTGCGATATAACTGATATAGCTTCAAATGCAGACGAATCAAACGAGTTAGCTTCAAAATCCATGCGATACACATCATTTAGCTTTAAATCCATGCGAAGTAGAAGGCTTAACTTCAAATCCATGCGAAACAAATGATTTAGGTTCAGATACTTGCGATACATTGATATTGCTTCGAATGCAGGCGAAACTAACGAGTTAGCTTCAAAGCCAAGCGAGTCACATGATTTAGCTGTAAATCAATGCGATGTAGAAGGTTTAGCTTCAAATCCATGCGAAACAAATGATTTAGCATCAGATACTTGCGATATAACTGAAATAGCTTCAAATGCAGGGTAAACAAACGAGTTAGCATAAAATCCATGCAAAACACATGATTTAGCTTCAAATCAATGCGATCTAGAATGTTGAGCTTCAAATCCATGCGCAACAAATGATTTAGCTTCAAACACTTGTGATATAAGTGATATAGCTGCAAATGCAGACGAATCAAACGGGATAGCTTCAAAATCCATGCGATACATATCATTTAGCTTCAAATCGATACGATGTAGAAGGTTTAGCTTCAAATCCATGCGAAACAAATGATTTAGCTTCAAACACTTACGATATAAGTGATATACCATCAAATGCAGGCGAAACGAACGAGTTAGCTACAAAACCATGCGAAACACATGATTTAGCTGTAAATCAGTCCGATGTAGAAGGTTTAGCTTCAAATCCATGCGAAACAAATGATTTAGCATCAGATACTTGCGATATAACTGAAATAGCTTCAAATGCAGGGTAAACAAACGAGTTAGCATAAAATCCATGCAAAACACATGATTTAGCTTCAAATCAATGCGATGTAGAAGGTATAGATTCAAATCCAAGCGCAACACATGATTTAGCTTCAAATCAATGCGATGTAGAAGGTTTAACTTCAAATCCATGCGAAACAAATGATTTACCTACAAACACTTGGGATATAAGTGATATAGCAGGAAATGCAGACGGATCAAACGGGGAAGCTTCAAAATCCATGCGATACATATCATTTAACTTCAAATCGATACGAAGTAGAAGGCTTAGCTTCAAATCTATACGAAACAAATGATTTAGCTTCAGATACTTGCGATATAAGTGATATAGCATCAAATGCAGGCGAAACGACCGAGTTAGCTTCAAATCCATGCGAAACACATGATTTAGCTGCAAATCAATGTGATGTAGAAGGTTTAGCTTCAAATCCATGCGAAACAAATGATTTAGCATCAGCTACTTGCGATATAACTGATATAGCTTCAAATGCAGACGAATCAAACGAGTTAGCTTCAAAATCCATGCGATACACATCATTTAGCTTTAAATCCATGCGAAGTAGAAGGCTTAGCTTCAAATCCATGCGAAACAAATGATTTAGGTTCAGATACTTGCGATACATTGATATTGCTTCGAATGCAGGCGAAACTAACGAGTTAGCTTCAAATCCATGCGAAACAAATGATTTAGCTTCAAATCAATGCGATGTAGAAGTTATAGATTCAAATCCAAGCGCAACACATGATTTAGCTTCAAATCAATGCGATGTAGAAGGTTTAGCTTCAAATCCATGCGAAACGAATGATTTACCTACAAACACTTGGGATATAAGTGACATAGCAGGAAATGCAGACGAATCAAACGGGGAAGCTTCAAAATCCATGCGATACATATCATTTAACTTCAAATCGATACGAAATAGAAGGCTTAGCTTCAAATCCATGCGAAACACATGATTTAGCTACAAATCAAATCGAAGTAGAAGGTTTAGCTTCAAGTCCATGCGACACCAATGATTTAGTATCAGATACTTGCGATGTTACTGATATAGCTTCAAATGCAGGGGAAACAAACGAGTTAGTATCAAATCCATGCAAAACACATGATTTAGCTTCAAATCAAAGCCATGTATAAGGTTTAGCTTCAAATCCATGCGAAACAAATGATTTAACTTCAAACCCTTGCGATATAAGTGATGTAGCATCAAATGCAGGCGAAACGAACGAGTTAGCGTAAAATCCATGCAAAACACGATTTAGCTTCAAATGAATGCGATGTAGAAGGTTTAGCTTCAAATCGAAGCGAAACACATGATGTAGGCTCAAATCAATGCGAAGTAGAAGGCTTAGCTTCAAATCCATGCGAAAAAAATGACTTAGGTTCAGATAATGCAGTCGAAACAAACGAGTTAGCTTCAAATCCATACAAAATATATGATTTTTGTTCAAATAATTGCGATATAAGTGATATAGCTTCAACTGCAGACGAAGCAAACGAGCTAGCTTCAAACCTATGCGATGTAGAATGTTTAGCTTCAAATGCATGCGAAACTAATGATTTAGCTTCAGATACTTGCGATATAAGTGATATAGCTTCAGGTGCAGACGAAACAAACGAGGTATCTTCAAATCCAAGAGAATCAGATGATTAGGTTCAAATAAATGCGATTTCTAAGGTTAAGCTTCAAATACATGCGAAACAAATGTTTAAGCTTCAGATACTTGAGATATAAGTGATATATCGTCAAATGCAGGCGAAACGAACTACTTTGCTTCAAATCCATGCAAACACATGATTAAGCTTCAAATCAATGCTATGTAGAAGGTTTAGCTTCCAATCCATGCGAAAGAAATGATTTAGATTCAAACACTTGGGGTATAAGTGATATAGCTTCAAATGCAGACCAATCACACGAGTTAGCTTCAAATCCATGCGACGTAGAAGGTTTAGCTTCAAACCCAAGCGAAACACATGATTTAGCTTCAACTCAATACGATGTAGAAGGTTTAGCTTCAAATCCATGCGAAACAAGTGATATAGCAGCAAACACTAGCCATATAAGTGATATAGCTTCAAATTCAAATGAATCAAACGAGTTACCTTCAAAATCCATGTGATACACACGATTTAGCTTCAAATCAATGCGAAGTAGAAGGCTTTGCTTCAAAACCATGCGAAACAAATGACTTAGGTTCAGATACTTGTGATATAAGTGACATAGCTTCAAATGCAGACGAAACAAACGAGTTAGCTTCAAATCCATGCGATACACATGATTTAGCTCCAAATCAATGCGAAGTAGAAGGCTTAGCTTCAAATCCATGCGGAACAAATGATTTATCTTCAGATACTTGCGATACAAGTGATATAGCTTCAAATGCAGACGAAACAAACTAGTTTGCTTCAAATCCATGCAAAACACATGATTAAGGTTCAAATACATAGGAAAGACAAGATTTAGATTCAAATTCATGCGAAACACATGGTTTAGATTCAAAATCATGCGAAACCAATGATTTAGCTTCAGATACTTGTGATATAAGTGACATAGCTTTAAATGCAGACGAAACAAACGAGTTAGCTTCAAATCCATGCGAAACACATGATTTAGCTGCAAATCAATGCGATGTAGAAGGTTTAGCTTCAAATCGAAGCGATACACATGATTTAGCTGCAAATCAATGCGATGTAGAAGGTTTAGCTTCAAATCGAAGCGAAACACATGATGTAGGCTCAAATCAATGCGAAGTAGAAGGCATAGCTTCAAATCCATGGGAAACAAATGACTTAGGTTCAGATAACGCAGTCGAAACAATCGAGTTAGCTTCAAATCCATACAAAATATATGATTTTTGTTCAAATAATTGCGATGTAAGTGATATAGCTTCAACTGCAGACGAAGCAAACGAGCTAGCTTCAAACCCATGCGATGTAGAATGTTTAGCTTCAAATGCATGCGAAACTAATGATTTAGCTTCAGATACTTGCGATATAAGTGATATAGCTTCAGATGCAGACGAAACAAACGAGGTATCTTCAAATCCAAGAGAATCACAAGATTAGGTTCAAATAAATGCGATTTCTAAGGTTAAGCTTCAAATACATGCGAAACAAATGATTTAGCTTCAGATACTTGAGATATAAGTGATATATCGTCAAATGCAGGCGAAACGAACGACTTTGCTTCAAATCCATGCAAACACATGATTAAGCTTCAAATCAATGCTATGTAGAAGGTTTAGCTTCAAATCCATGCGAAACAAATGATTTAGGTTCAGATACTTGCGATATGAGTGATATAGCTTCAAATGCAGACGAAACAAACGAGTTAGCTTCAAATTCATGCGATACACATGATTAAGCTCCAAATCAATGTGAAGTAGAAGGCTTAGCTTCAAATCCATGCGGAACAAATGATTTATCTTCAGATACTTGCGATACAAGTGATATAGCTTCAAATGCAGACGAAACAAACTAGTTTGCTTCAAATCCATGCAAAACACATGATTAAGGTTCAAATACATAGGAAAGACAAGATTTAGATTCAAATTCATGCGAAACACATGGTTTAGATTCAAAATCATGCGAAACCAATGATTTAGCTTCAGATACTTGTGATATAAGTGACATAGCTTTAAATGCTTACGAAACAAACGAGTTAGCTTCAAATCCATGCGATACACATGATTTAGCTCCAAATCAATGCGAAGTAGAAGGCTTAGCTTCAAATCCATGCGGAACAAATGATTTATCTTCAGATACTTGCGATACAAGTGATATAGCTTCAAATGCAGACGAAACAAACTAGTTTGCTTCAAATCCATGCAAAACACATGATTAAGGTTCAAATACATAGGAAAGACAAGATTTAGATTCAAATTCATGCGAAACACATGGTTTAGATTCAAAATCATGCGAAACCAATGATTTAGCTTCAGATACTTGTGATATAAGTGACATAGCTTTAAATGCAGACGAAACAAACGAGTTAGCTTCAAATCCATGCGAAACACATGATTTAGCTGCAAATCAATGCGATGTAGAAGGTTTAGCTTCAAATCGAAGCGATACACATGATTTAGCTGCAAATCAATGCGATGTAGAAGGTTTAGCTTCAAATCGAAGCGAAACACATGATGTAGGCTCAAATCAATGCGAAGTAGAAGGCATAGCTTCAAATCCATGCGAAACAAATGACTTAGGTTCAGATAACGCAGTCGAAACAATCGAGTTAGCTTCAAATCCATACAAAATATATGATTTTTGTTCAAATAATTGCGATGTAAGTGATATAGCTTCAACTGCAGACGAAGCAAACGAGCTAGCTTCAAACCTATGCGATGTAGAATGTTTAGCTTCAAATGCATGCGAAACTAATGATTTAGCTTCAGATACTTGCGATATAAGTGATATAGCTTCAGATACAGACGAAACAAACGAGGTATCTTCAAATCCAAGAGAATCACAAGATTAGGTTCAAATAAATGCGATTTCTAAGGTTAAGCTTCAAATACATGCGAAACAAATGATTTAGCTTCAGATACTTGAGATATAAGTGATATATCGTCAAATGCAGGCGAAACGAACGACTTTGCTTCAAATCCATGCAAACACATGATTAAGCTTCAAATCAATGCTATGTAGAAGGTTTAGCTTCAAATCCATGCGAAACAAATGATTTAGGTTCAGATACTTGCGATATGAGTGATATAGCTTCAAATGCAGGCGAAACGAACGAGTTAGCATCAAATGCATGCGATACACATGACTTAGCTTCAAATCAATGCGAAGTAGAAGGCTTGGCTTCAAATCCATGCGAAACAAATGATTTAGATTCAAACACTTGGGGTATAAGTGATATAGCTTCAAATGCAGACGAATCAAACGAGTTAGCTTCAAATCCATGCGATGTAGAAGGTTTAGCTTCAAACCCAAGCGAAACACATGATTTAGCTTCAAATCAATACGATGTAGAATGTTTAGCTTCAAATCCATGCGAAACAATTGATATAGCAGCAAACACTAGCCATATAAGTGATATAGCTTCAAATTCAAATGAATCAAACGAGTTACCTTCAAAATCCATGTGATAACACGATTTAGCTTCAAATCAATGCGAAGTAGAAGGCTTTGCTTCAAATCCATGCGATACACATGATTAAGCTCCAAATCAAAGCGAAGTAGAAGGCTTAGCTTCAAATCCATGCGGAACAAATGATTTATCTTCAGATACTTGCGATACAAGTGATATAGCTTCAAATGCAGACGAAACAAACTAGTTTGCTTCAAATCCATGCAAAACACATGATTAAGGTTCAAATAAATAGGAAAGACAAGATTTAGGTTCAAATTCATGCGAAACACATGGTTTAGATTCAAAATCATGCGAAACCAATGATTTAGCTTCAGATACTTGTGATATAAGTGACATAGCTTTAAATGAAGACGAAACAAACGAGTTAGCTTCAAATCCATTCGAAACACATGATTTAGCTGCAAATCAATGCGATGTAGAAGGTTTAGCTTCAAATCGAAGCGAAACACATGATGTAGGCTCAAATCAATGCGAAGTAGAAGGCTTAGCTTCAAATCCATGCGAAACAAATGACTTAGGTTCAGATAATGCAGTCGAAACAAACGAGTTAGCTGCAAATCCATACAAAATATATCATTTTTGTTCAAATAATTGCGATGTAAGTGATATAGCTTCAACTGCAGACGAAGCAAACGAGCAAGCTTCAAACCTATGCGATGTAGAATGATTAGCTTCAAATGCATGCGAAACTAATGATTTAGCTTCAGATACTTGCGATATAAGTGATATAGCTTCAGATGCAGACGAAACAAACGAGGTATCTTCAAATCCAAGAGAATCACATGATTAGGTTCAAATAAATGCGATTTCTAAGGTTAAGCTTCAAATACATGCGAAACAAATGATTTAGCTTCAGATACTTGAGATATAAGTGATATATCGTCAAATGCAGGCGAAACGAACGACTTTGCTTCAAATCCATGCAAACACATGATTAAGCTTCAAATCAATGCTATGTAGAAGGTTTAGCTTCAAATACATGCGAAAAAAATGATTTAGATTCAAACACTTGGGGTATAAGTGATATAGCTTCAAATGCAGACGAATCAAACGATTTAGCTTCAAATCCATGCGATGTAGAAGGTTTAGCTTCAAACCCAAGCGAAACACATGATTTAGCTTCAAATCAATACGATGTAGAAGGTTTAGCTTCAAATCCATGCGAAACAAGTGATATAGCAGCAAACACTAGCCATATAAGTGATATAGCTTCAAATTCAAATGAATCAAACGAGTTACCTTCAAAATCCATGTGATACACACGATTTAGCTTCAAATCAATGCGAAATAGAAGGCTTTGCTTCAAATCCATGCGAAACAAATGACTTAGGTTCAGATACTTGTGATATAAGTGACATAGCTTCAAATGCAGACGAAACAAACGAGTTAGCTTCAAATCCATGCCATACACATGAGTTAGCTCCAAATCAATGCGAAGTAGAAGGCTTAGCTTCAAATCCATGCGGAACAAATGATTTATCTTCAGATACTTGCGATACAAGTGATATAGCTTCAAATGCAGACGAAACAAACTAGTTTGCTTCAAATCCATGCAAAACACATGATTAAGGTTCAAATTCATGCGAAACACATGGTTTAGATTCAAAATCATGCGAAACCAATGATTTAGCTTCAGATACTTGTGATATAAGTGACATAGCTTTAAATGCAGACGAAACAAACGAGTTAGCTTCTAATCCATGCGAAACACATGATTTAGCTTCAAATCAAAGCGATGTAGAAGGTTTAGCTTCAAATCCATGCGAAACAAATGATTTAACTTCAAACCCTTGCGATATAAGTGATGTAGCATCAAATGCAGGCGAAACGAACGAGTTAGCGTAAAATCCATGCAAAACACATGATTTAGCTTCAAATGAATGCGATGTAGAAGGTTTAGCTTCAAATCGAAGCGAAACACATGATGTAGGCTCAAATCAATGCGAAGTAGAAGGCTTAGCTTCAAATCCATGCGAAACAAATTACTTAGGTTCAGATAATGCAGTCGAAACAAACGAGTTAGCTTCAAATCCATACAAAATATATGATTTTTGTTCAAATAATTGCGATATAAGTGATATAGCTTCAACTGCAGACGAAGCAAACGAGCTAGCTTCAAACCTATGCGATGTAGAATGTTTAGCTTCAAATGCATGCGAAACTAATGATTTAGCTTCAGATACTTGCGATATAAGTGATATAGCTTCAGATGCAGACGAAACAAACGAGGTATCTTCAAATCCAAGAGAATCAGATGATTAGGTTCAAATCAATGCGAAGTAGAAGGCTTGGCTTCAAATACATGCGAAACAAATGATTTAGGTTCAGATACTTGCGATATGAGTGATATAGCTTCAAATGCAGGCGAAACGAACGAGTTAGCATCAAATCCTTGCGATACACATGACTTAGCTTCAAATCAATGCGAAGTAGAAGGCTTGGCTTCAAATCCATGCGAAAGAAATGATTTAGTTTCAAACACTTGGGGTATAAGTGATATAGCTTCAAATGCAGACGAAACAAACGAGTTAGCTTCAAATCCATTCGAAACACATGATTTAGCTGCAAATCAATGCGATGTAGAAGGTTTAGCTTCAAATCGAAGCGAAACACATGATGTAGGCTCAAATCAATGCGAAGTAGAAGGCATAGCTTCAAATCCATGCGAAACAGATGACTTAGGTTCAGATAATGCAGTCGAAACAAACGAGTTAGCTTCAAATCCATACAAAATATATCATTTTTGTTCAAATAATTGCGATGTAAGTGATATAGCTTCAACTGCAGACGAAGCAAACGAGCTAGCTTCAAACCTATGCGATGTAGAATGTTTAGCTTCAAATGCATGCGAAACTAATGATTTAGCTTCAGATACTTGCGATATAAGTGATATAGCTTCAGATGCAGACGAAACAAACGAGGTATCTTCAAATCCAAGAGAATCACATGATTAGGTTCAAACAAATGCAATTTCTAAGGTTAAGCTTCAAATACATGCGAAAAAATGAATTAGCTTCAGATACTTGAGATATAAGTGACATAGCTTCAAATGCAGACGAAACAAACGAGTTAGCTTCAAATCCATGCGATACACATGATTAAGCTCCAAATCAATGCGAAGTAGAAGGCTTAGCTTCAAATCCATGCGGAAAAAATGATTTATCTTCAGATACTTGCGATACAAGTGATATAGCTTCAAATGCAGACGAAACAAACTAGTTTGCTTCAAATCCATGCAAAACACATGATTAAGGTTCAAATACATAGGAAAGACAAGATTTAGGTTCAAATTCATGCGAAACACATGGTTTAGATTCAAAATCATGCGAAGCCAATGATTTAGCTTCAGATACTTGTGATATAAGTGACATAGCTTTAAATGCAGTCGAAACAAACGAGTTAGCTTCAAATCCATGCGAAACACATGATTTAGCTGCAAATCAATGCGATGTAGAAGGTTTAGCTTCAAATCGAAGCGAAACACATGATGTAGGCTCAAATCAATGCGAAGTAGAAGGCTTAGCTTCAAATCCATGCGAAACAAATGACTTAGGTTCAGATAATGCAGTCGAAACAAACGAGTTAGCTTCAAATCCATACAAAATATATGATTTTTGTTCATATAATTGCGATATAAGTGATATAGCTTCAACTGCAGACGAAGCAAACGAGCTATTTTCAAACCTATGCGATGTAGAATGTTTAGCTTCAAATGCATGCGAAACTAATGATTTAGCTTCAGATACTTGCGATATAAGTGATATAGCTTCAGATGCAGACGAAAAAAAAGAGGTATCTTCAAATCCAAGAGAATTACATGATTAGGTTCAAATAAATGCGATTTCTAAGGTTAAGCTTCAAATACATGCGAAACAAATGATTTAGCTTCAGATACTTGAGATATAAGTGATATATCGTCAAATGCAGGCGAAACGAACGACTTTGCTTCAAATCCATGCAAACACATCATTAAGCTTCAAATCAATGCTATGTAGAAGGTTTAGCTTCAAATCCATGCGAAACAAATGATTTAGGTTCAGATACTTGCGATATGAGTGGTATAGCTTCAAATGCAGGCGAAACGAACGAATTAGCATCAAATCCATGCGATACACACGACTTAGCTTCAAATCAATGCGAAGTAGAAGGCATGGCTTCAAATCCATGCGAAACAAATGATTTAGATTCAAACACTTGGGGTATAAGTGATATAGCTTCAAATGCAGACGAATCAAACGAGTTAGCTTCAAATCCATCCGAAATACATGATTTAGCTTCAAATCAAAGCGATGTACAAGGTATATCTTCAAATCCAAACGAAACACATGATTTAGCTGCAAATCAATGCGATGTAAAAGGTTTAGCTTCAAATCCAAGCGAAACACATGATTTGGCCTCAGATACTTGCGATATAACTGAAATAGCTTCAAATGCAGGGGAATCAAACAAATGAGCATCAAATCCATGCAAAACACATGACTTAGCTTCAAATCAAAGCGATGTAGAAGGTATAGTTTCAAATCCAAGCGAAAAACATGATTTAGCTTCAAATCAATGCGATGTAGAAGGTTTAGCTTCAAATCCATGCGAAACAAATGATTTAACATCAAATACTGGCGATATAACTGATATAGCTTCAAATGCAGGGGAAACAAACGAGTTAGCATCAAATCCATGCGAAATACATGATTTAGCTGCAAATCAATGCGATGTAAAAGGTTAAACTTCAAATCTATACGAAACAAATGATTTAGCTTCAGATACTTGCGATACATTGATATTGCTTCAAATGCAGGCGAAACAAACGAGTTAGCTTCAAATCCAAGCGCAACACATGATTTAGCTTCAAATCAATGCGATGTAGAAGGTTAAACTTCAAATCTATACGAAACAAATGATTTAGCTTCAGATACTTGCGATATAACTGAAATAGCTTCAAATGTAGGGGAAACAAACGAATGCGCGTCAAATCCATGCAAAACATATGACTTAGCTTCAAATCAAAGCGATGTAGAAGGTATAGCTTCAAATCCAAGCGAAACACATGATTTAGCTTCAAATCAATGCGATGTAGAAAGTTTAGCTTCAAATCCATGCGAAACAAATGATTTAGCTTCAAACACTTGCGATATAAGTGATATAGCATCAAATGCAGGCGAAACGAACGAGTTAGCTTCAAATCCATGCGAAACACATGATTTAGATGCAAATCAATGCGATGTAGAAGGTTTAGCTTCAAATCCATGCGAAACAAATGATTTAGCATCAGATACTTGCGATATAACCGAAATAGCTTCAAATGTAGGGGAAACAAACGAGTTAGCATCAATTCCATGCGACACACATGATTTAGCTTCAAATCAAAGCGATGTAGAAGGTATATCTTCAAATCCAAACGAAACACATGATTTAGCTTCAAATCAATGCGATGTAGAAGTTATAGATTCAAATCCAAGCGCAACACATGATTTAGCTTCAAATCAATACGATGTAGAAGGTTTAGCCTCAAATCCTTGCGAAACAAATGATTTACCTACAAACACTTGGGATATAAGTGATATAGCAGGAAATGCAGACGAATCAAACGGGGAAGCATCAAAATCCATGCGATACATATCATTTAACGTCAAATCGATACGAAGTAGAAGGCTTAGCTTCAAATCCATGCGAAACAAATGATTTAGCATCAGATACTTGCGATATAACTGAAATAGCTTCAAATGCAGGGGAAACAAACGAGTTAGCATCAATTCCATGCGAAACACATGATTTAGCTGCAAATCAAAGCGATGTACAAGCTATATCTTCAAATCCAAACTAAACACATGATTTAGCTTCAAATCAATGCGATGTAGAAGGGTAAGCTTCAAATCCATGCGAAACAATTGATTTAGCATCAGATACTTACGATATAACTGATATAGCTTCAAATGCAGACGAAACAAACGAGTTAGCTTCAAAATCCATGCGATACACATCATTTCGCTTTAAATCCATGCGAAGTAGAAGGCTTAGCTTCAAATCCATGCGAAACAAATGATTTAGGTTCAGATACATGCGATACATTGATATTGCTTCAAATGCAGTCGAAACCAACGAGTTAGCTTCAAATCCATGCAAAATACATGATTTAGCTTCAAATCAATGCGATGTAGAAGGTTAAACTTCAAATCTATACGAAACAAATGATTTAGCTTCAGATAATTGCGATATAACTGAAATAGCTTCAAATGCAGGGGAAACAAACGACTTATGATCAATTACATGCAAAACACATGATTTAGCTTCAAATCAAAGCGATGTACAAGGTATATCTTCAAATCCAAACGAAACACATGATTTAGCTTCAAATCAATGCGATGTAGAAGGTATAGATTCAAATCCAAGCGCAACACATGATTTAGCTTCAAATCAATGCGATGTAGAAGGATTAGCTTCAAATCCATGCGAGACAAATGATTTAGCATCAGATACTTGCGGTATAACCGAAATAGCTTCAAATGCAGACGAAACAAACGAGTTAGCTTCAGATCCATGCGAATCACATTATTTAGCTGCAAATCGATGCGATGTAGAAGGTATATCTTCAAATCCAAACGAAACACATGATTTAGCATCAGATACTTGCGATATAACTGAAATTGCTTCAAATGCAGGGGAAACAAACGAGTTAGCATCAATTCCATGCGAAACACATGATTTAGCTGCAAATCAATGCGATGTAGAAGGTATAGATTCAAATCCAAGCGCAACACATGATTTAGCTTCAAATCAATGCGATGTAGAAGGTTAAACTTCAAATCTATACGAAACAAATGATTTAGCTTCAGATACTTGCGATATAAGTGATATAGCATCAAATGCAGGCGAAACGACCGAGTTAGCTTCAAATCCATGCGAAACACATGATTTAGCTGTAAATCAATGCGATGTAGAGGGTATAGATTCAAATCCATGCGAAACAAATGATTTAGTTTCAAATCAATGCGATGCAGAAGGTTAAACTTCAAATCTATACGAAACAAATGATTTAGCTTCAGATACTTGCGATATAAGTGATATAGCATCAAATGCAGGCGAAACGACCGAGTTAGCTTCAAATCCATGCGAAACACATGATTTAGCTGCAAATCAATGCTATGCAGAAGGTTTAACTTCAAATCCATGCGAAACAAATGATTTAGCTTCAGATACTAGCGACATAAGTGATATAGCTTCAAATGCAGACGAAACTAACGAGTTGGCTTCAAATCCATGCGAAACACATGATTTAGCAGCAAATAAATGCGGAGTAGAAGGCTTAGCTTCAAATCCATGCGAAACAAAAGATTTTTCATGAAATACTTGCGATACAAGTGATATAGCTTCAAATGCAGACGAATCAAACCATTTAGCTTTAAAATCCATGCGATACACACGATTTAGCTCCAAATCAATGCGAAGTAGAAGGATTAGCTTCAAATCCAAGCGAAGCAAATGTTTGAGCTTCAAACACTTGGGACATATGTGATATAGCGTCAAATGCAGGCGAAACAAACGAGTTAGCTTCAAATCCAAACGAATCACATGATTTAGCTTCAATTCAATGCGATGTAGAAGGTTTAGCTTCAAATCCATGCGAAACAAATGATTTAACATCGGATAGTTGCGATATAAGTGATATAGTTTCAAATGCAGGGGAAACAAACGAGTTAACATCAAATCCAAGCGAATCACACGATTTAGCTTCAAGCCAGTGCGACTTAGAAGGTTTATCTTCAAATCCAGGCGAAACAAACAATTTACTTTCAAACGCTAGGGATATAAGTGATACATCTTCAAATGCAGACGAAACAGACGAGTTAGCTTCAAATCCATGCGAAACACAAGATTTAGCTGCAAATCAATGCGATGTGGAAGGTTTAGCTTCAAATCCATGCGAAACACATAATTTAGCTTCAAATCAATTCGAAGTAGAAGGATTAGCTTCAAATCCATCCGATACAGTTGATTTAGCATCAGATACATGCGGTATAAGTGATATAGCATCAAATGCAGGAGAAACAAACGAGTTAGCATCAAATTCATGCAAAACACATGATTAAGCTTCAATTCAATGCTATGTTGAAGGTTTAGCTTCAAATCCAAGCGACACACATGATTTAGCTGCAAATCAATGCGATGTAGAAGCTTTAGCTTCAAATCCATGCGAAACAAGTGATTTACCTACAAACACTTGGAATATAAGTGATATAGCAGGAAATGCAGACGTATCAAACGGGGAAGCTTCAAAATCCATGCGATACATATCATTTAACTTCAAATCGATACCAAGTAGAAGGTTTAGCCTCAAATCCATGCGAAACAAATGATTTACCTACAAACACTTGGGATATAAGTGATATAGCAGGAAATGCAGACGAATCAAACGGGGAAGATTCAAAATCCATGCGATACATATCATTTAACTTCAAATCGATACGAAGTAGAAGGCTTAGCTTCAAATCCATGCGAAACAAATGATTTAGCATCAGATACTTGCGATATAACAGAAATAGCTTCAAATGCAGGGGAAACAAACGAGTTAGCATCAATTCCATGCGAAACACATGATTTAGCTGCAAATCAATGCGATGTAGAAGGTTTAGCTTCAAATCCAAACAAAATACATGATTTAGCTTCAAATCAATGCGATGTAAAAGGTATAGGTTCAAATCCAAGCGCAACACATGATTTAGCTTCAAATCAATGCGATGTAGAAGGTTTAGATTCAAATCCATGCGAGACAAATGATTTAGCATCAGATACTTGCGATATAACCGAAATAGCTTCAAATGCAGGAGAATCAAACGACTTAGCTTCAAATCCATCCGAAATACATGATTTAGCTGCAAATCAATGCGATGTAGAACGTTTAGCTTCAAATCCATGCGAAACAAATGATTTAGCATCAGATACTTGCGATATAACTGAAATAGCTTCAAATGCAGGGGAAACAAACGAGTTATGATCAATTCCATACAAAACACATGATTTAGCTTCAAATCAAACCGATGTACAAGGTATATCTTCAAATCCAAACGAAACACATGATTTAGCTGCAAATCAATGCGATGTAAAAGGTTTAGCTTCAAATCCAAGTGAAACACATGATTTGGCCTCAGATACTTGCGATATAACTGAAATAGCTTCAAATGCAGGGGAAACAAACGAATGAGCATCAAATCCATGCAAAACATATGACTTAGCTTCAAATCAAAGCGATGTAGAAGGTATAGCTTCAAATTCAAGCGAAACACATGATTTAGCTTCAAATCAATGCGATGTAGAAAGTTTAGCTTCAAATCCATGCGAAACAAATGATTTAGCTTCAAACACTTGCGATATAAGTGATATAATTTAAAATGCAGGGGAAACAAACGAGTTAGCATCAAATCCATGCAAATCACATGATTTAGCTGCAAATCAATGCGATGTAGAGGGTTTAGCTTCAAATCCATGCGAAACAAATGATTCAGCTTTAAATTCATGCGAAGTAGATGGCTTAGCTTCAAATCCATGCGAAACAAATTATTTAGCATCAGATACTTGCGATATAACTGATATAATTTCAAATGCAGGGGAAACAAACGAGTTAGCATCAAATCCATGCAAATCACATGATTTAGCTGCAAATCAATGCGATGTAGATGGTTTAGCTTCAAATCCATGCGAAACAAATGATTTAGCATCAGATACTTGCGATATAACTGATATAGCATCAAATGCAGGCGAAACGACCGAGTTAGCTTCAAATCCATGCGAAACACATGATTTAGCTGCAAATCAATGCGATGTAGAGGGTTTAGCTTCAAATCCATGCGAAACAAATGATTCAGCTTTAAATTCATGCGAAGTAGATGGCTTAGCTTCAAATCCATGCGAAACAAATTATTTAGCATCAGATACTTGCGATATAACTGATATAATTTCAAATGCAGGGGAAACAAACGAGTTAGCATCAAATCCATGCGAAATACATGATTTAGCTGCAAATCAATGCGATGTAGAAGGTTAAACTTCAAATCTATACGAAACAAATGATTTAGCATCAGATACTTGCGATATAACTGAAATAGCTTCAAATGCAGGGGAAACAAACGAGTTAGCATCAATTCCATGCAAAACACATGATTTAGCTGCAAATCAAAGCGATGTACAAGGTATATCTTCAAATCCAAACTAAACACATGATTTAGCTTCAAATCAATGCGATGTAGAAGGTTTAGCTTCAAATCCATGCGAAACAAATGATTTAGCATCAGATACTTGCGATATAACTGATATAGCTTCAAATGCAGACGAAACAAACGAGTTAGCTTCAAAATCCATGCGATACACATCATTTCGCTTTAAATCCATGCGAAGTAGAAGGCTTAGCTTCAAATCCATGCGAAACAAATGAATTAGGTTCAGATACATGCGATACATTGATATTGCTTCAAATGCAGTCGAAACCAACGAGTTAGCTTCAAATCCATGCAAAATACATGATTTAGCTTCAATTCAATGCGATGTAGAAGGTTAAACTTCAAATCTATACGAAACAAATGATTTAGCTTCAGATAATTGCGATATAAATGAAATAGCTTCAAATGCAGGGGAAACAAACGAGTTATGATCAATTCCATGCAAAACACATGATTTAGCTTCAAATCAAAGCGATGTACAAGGTATATCTTCAAATCCAAACGAAACACATGATATAGCTTCAAATCAATGCGATGTAGAAGGTTTAGCTTCAAATCCATGCGCAACACATGATTTAGCTTCAAATCAATGCGATGTAGAAGGTTTAGCTTCAAATCCATGCGAGACAAATGATTTAGCATCAGATACTGGCGATATAACTGATATAGCTTCAAATGCAGGGGAAACAAACGAGTTAGCATCAAATCCATGCGAAATACATGATTTAGCTGCAAATCAATGCGATGTAGATGGTTTAGCTTCAAATCCATGGGAAACAAATGATTTAGCTTCAGATACTTGCGATACATTGATATTGCTACAAATGCAGGCGAAACTAACGAGTTAGCTTCAAATCCAAGCGCAACACATGATTTAGCTTCAAATCAATGCGATGTAGAAGGTTAAACTTCAAATCTATACGAAACAAATGATTTAGCTTCAGATACTTGCGATATAACTGATATAGCATCAAATGCAGGCGAAACGACCGAGTTAGCTTCAAATCCATGCGAAACACATGATTTAGCTGCAAATCAATGCGATGTAGAGGGTTTAGCTTCAAATCCATGCGAAACAAATGATTTAGCTTTAAATTCATGCGAAGTAGATGGCTTAGCTTCAAATCCATGCGAAACAAATGATTTAGCATCAGATACTTGCGATATAACTGATATAATTTCAAATGCAGGGGGAACAAACGAGTTAGCATCAAATCCATGCAAAACACATGATTTAGCTTCAAATCAATGCGATGTAGAAGGTTTAGCTTCAAATCCATGCGAAACAAATGATTTAGCATCAGATACTGGCGATATAACTGATATAGCTTCAAATGCAGGGGAAACAAACGAGTTAGCATCAAATCCATGCAAATCACATGATTTAGCTGCAAATCAATGCGATGTAGATGGTTTAGCTTCAAATCCATGCGAAACAAATGATTTAGCATCAGATACTTGCGATATAACTGATATAGCTTCAAATGCAGTGGAAACAAACGAGTCAGCATCAAAACCATGCAAAACATATGATTTAGCTGCAAATCAATGCGATGCAAAAGGTTTAGCTTCAAATCCAAGCGAAACACATGATTTGGCCTCAGATACTTGCGATATAACTGAAATAGCTTCAAATGCAGGGCAAACAAACGAATGAGCATCAAATCCATGCAAAACATATGAGTTAGCTTCAAATCAAAGCGATGTAGAAGGTATAGTTTCAAATCCAAGCGAAACACATGATTTAGCTTCAAATCAATGCGATGTAGAAGGTTTAGCTTTAAATCCATGCGAAACAAATGTTTTAAGATCAGATACTGGCGATATAACTGATATAGCTTCAAATGCAGGGAAAACAAACGAGTTAGCATCAAATCCATGCGAAATACATGATTTAGCTGCAAATCAATGCGATGTAGAGGGTTTAGATTCAAATCCATGCGAAACAAATGATTTAGCTTCAAATCAATGCGATGTAGAAGGTTAAACTTCAAATCTATACGAAACAAATGATTTAGCTTCAGATACTTGCGATATAAGTGATATAGCATCAAATGCAGGCGAAACGACCGAGTTAGCATCGAATCCATGCGAAACACATGATTTAGCTGTAAATCAATGCGATGTAGAGGGTTTAGATTCAAATCCATGCGAAACAAATGATTTAGTTTCAAATCAATGCGATGTAGAAGGTTAAACTTCAAATCTATACGAAACAAATGATTTAGCTTCAGATACTTGCGATATAAGTGATATAGCATCAAATGCAGGCGAAACTAACGAGTTGGCTTCAAATCCATGCGAAACACATGATTTAGCAGCAAATAAATGCGGAGTAGAAGGCTTAGCTTCAAATCCATGCGAAACAAAAGATTTTTCATGAAATACTTGCGATACAAGTGATATAGCTTCAAATGCAGACGAATCAAACCATTTAGCTTTAAAATCCATGCGATACACACGATTTAGCTCCAAATCAATGCGGAGTAGAAGGCTTAGCTTCAAATCCATGCGAAACAAAAGATTTTTCATGAAATACTTGCGATACAAGTGATATAGCTTCAAATGCAGACGAATCAAACCATTTAGCTTTAAAATCCATGCGATACACACGATTTAGCTCCAAATCAATGCGAAGTAGAAGGATTAGCTTCAAATCCGAGCGAAGCAAATGTTTGAGCTTCAAACACTTGAGATATATATGATATAGCGTCAAATGCAGGCGAAACAAACGAGTTAGCTTCAAATCCAAACGAATCACATGATTTAGCTTCAATTCAATGCGAGGTAGAAGGTTTAGCTTCAAATCCATGCGAAACAAATGATTTAACATCGGATAGTTGCGATATAAGTGATATAGTTTCAAATGCAGGGGAAACAAACGAGTTAACATCAAATCCAAGCGAATCACACGGTTTAGCTTCAAGCCAGTGCGACTTAGAAGGTTTATCTTCAAATCCAGGCGAAACAAACAATTTACTTTCAAACGCTAGGGATATAAGTGATACATCTTCAAATGCAGACGAAACAGACGAGTTAGCTTCAAATCCATGCGAAACACAAGATTTAGCTGCAAATCAATGCGATGTGGAAGGTTTAGCTTCAAATCCATGCGAAACACATAATTTAGCTTCAAATCAATTCGAAGTAGAAGGATTAGCTTCAAATCCATCCGATACAGTTGATTTAGCATCAGATACATGCGGTATAAGTGATATAGCATCAAATGCAGGAGAAACAAACGAGTTAGCATCAAATTCATGCAAAACACATGATTAAGCTTCAATTCAATGCTATGTTGAAGGTTTAGCTTCAAATCCAAGCGACACACATGATTTAGCTGCAAATCAAGGCGATGTAGAAGGTTGAGCTTCAAATCCATGCGAAACAAATGATTTACCTACAAACACTTGGGATATAAGTGATATAGCAGGAAATGCAGACGAATCAAACGGGGAAGCTTCAAAATCCATGCGATACATATCATTTAACTTCAAATCGATACCAAGTAGAAGGTTTAGCCTCAAATCCATGCGAAACAAATGATTTACCTACAAACACTTGGGATATAAGTGATATAGCAGGAAATGCAGACGAATCAAACGGGGAAGCTTCAAAATCCATGCGATACATATCATTTAACTTCAAATCGATACGAAGTAGAAGGCTTAGCTTCAAATCCATGCGAAACAAATGATTTAGCATCAGATACTTGCGATATAACAGAAATAGCTTCAAATGCAGGAGAAACAAACGAGTTAGCATCAATTCCATGCGAAACACATGACTTAGCTTCAAATCAAAGCGATGTAGGAGGTATAGTTTCTAATCCAAGCGAAAAACATGATTTAGCTTCAAATCAATGCGATGTAGAAGGTTTAGCTTCAAATCCATGCGCAACACATGATTTAGCTTCAAATCAATGCGATGTAGAAGGTTTAGCTTCAAATCCATGCGAGACAAATCATTTAGCATCAGATACTTGCGATATAACTGATATAGCTTCAAATGCAGTGGAAACAAACGAGTCAGCATCAAAACCATGCAAAACATATGATTTAGCTGCAAATCAATGCGATGTAAAAGGTTTAGCTTCAAATCCAAGCGAAACACATGATTTGGCCTCAGATACTTGCGATATAACCGAAATAGCTTCAAATGCAGACGAAACAAACGAGTTAGCTTCAGATCCATGCGAAGCACATTATTTAGCTGCAAATCGATGCGATGTAGAAGGTTTATCTTTAAATCCATGCGAAACAAATGATTTAACATCAGATACTGGCGATATAACTGATATAGCTTCAAATGCAGGGAAAACAAACGAGTTAGCATCAAATCCATGCGAAATACATGATTTAGCTGCAAATCAATGCGATGTAGAGGGTTTAGATTCAAATCCATGCGAAACAAATGATTTAGCTTCAAATCAATGCGATGTAGAAGGTTAAACTTCAAATCTATACGAAACAAATGATTTAGCTTCAGATACTTGCGATATAAGTGATATAGCATCAAATGCAGGCGAAACGACCGAGTTAGCTTCAAATCCATGCGAAACACATGATTTAGCTGCAAATCAATGCTATGCAGAAGGTTTAACATCAAATCCATGCGAAACAAATGATTTAGCTTCAGATACTAGCGACATAAGTGATATAGCTTCAAATGCAGATGAAACTAACGAGTTGGCTTCAAATCCATGCGAAACACATGATTTAGCAGCAAATAAATGCGGAGTAGAAGGCTTAGCTTCAAATCCATGCGAAACAAAAGATTTTTCATGAAATACTTGCGATACAAGTGATATAGCTTCAAATGCAGACGAATCAAACCATTTAGCTTTAAAATCCATGCGATACACACGATTTAGCTCCAAATCAATGCGAAGTAGAAGGATTAGCTTCAAATCCGAGCGAAGCAAATGTTTGAGCTTCAAACACTTGAGATATATATGATATAGCGTCAAATGCAGGCAAAACAAACGAGTTAGCTTCAAATCCAAACGAATCACATGATTTAGCTTCAATTCAATGCGAGGTAGAAGGTTTAGCTTCAAATCCATGCGAAACAAATGATTTAACATCGGATAGTTGCGATATAAGTGATATAGTTTCAAATGCAGGGGAAACAAACGAGTTAACATCAAATCCAAGTGAATCACACGATTTAGCTTCAAGCCAGTGCGACATAGAAGGTTTATCTTCAAATCCAGGCGAAACAAACAATTTACTTTCAAACGCTAGGAATATAAGTGATACATCTTCAAATGCAGACGAAACAGACGAGTTAGCTTCAAATCCATGCGAAACACAAGATTTAGCTGCAAATCAATGCGATGTGGAAGGTTTAGCTTCAAATCCATGCGAAACACATAATTTAGCTTCAAATCAATTCGAAGTAGAAGGATTAGCTTCAAATCCATCCGATACAGTTGATTTAGCATCAGATACATGCGGTATAAGTGATATAGCATCAAATGCAGGAGAAACAAACGAGTTAGCATCAAATTCATGCAAAACACATGATTAAGCTTCAATTCAATGCTATGTTGAAGGTTTAGCTTCAAATCCAAGCGACACACATGATTTAGCTGCAAATCAAGGCGATGTAGAAGGTTGAGCTTCAAATCCATGCGAAACAAATGATTTACCTACAAACACTTGGGATATAAGTGATATAGCAGGAAATGCAGACGAATCAAACGGGGAAGCTTCAAAATCCATGCGATACATATCATTTAACTTCAAATCGATACCAAGTAGAAGGTTTAGCCTCAAATCCATGCGAAACAAATGATTTAGCATCAGATACTTGCGATATAACAGAAATAGCTTCAAATGCAGGAGAAACAAACGAGTTAGCATCAATTCCATGCGAAACACATGACTTAGCTTCAAATCAAAGCGATGTAGGAGGTATAGTTTCTAATCCAAGCGAAAAACATGATTTAGCTTCAAATCAATGCGATGTAGAAGGTTTAGCTTCAAATCCATGCGCAACACATGATTTAGCTTCAAATCAATGCGATGTAGAAGGTTTAGCTTCAAATCCATGCGAGACAACTGATTTAGCATCAGATACTTGCGATATAACTGATATAGCTTCAAATGCAGTGGAAACAAACGAGTCAGCATCAAAACCATGCAAAACATATGATTTAGCTGCAAATCAATGCGATGTAAAAGGTTTAGCTTCAAATCCAAGCGAAACACATGATTTGGCCTCAGATACTTGCGATATAACTGAAATAGCTTCAAATGCAGGGGAAACAAACGAATGAGCATCAAATCCATGCAAAACATATGAGTTAGCTTCAAATCAAAGCGATGTAGAAGGTATAGTTTCAAATCCAAGCGAAACACATGATTTAGCTTCAAATCAATGCGATGTAGAAGGTTTATCTTTAAATCCATGCGAAACAAATGATTTAACATCAGATACTGGCGATATAACTGATATAGCTTCAAATGCAGGGAAAACAAACGAGTTAGCATCAAATCCATGCGAAATACATGATTTAGCTGCAAATCAATGCGATGTAGGGGGTTTAGATTCAAATCCATGCGAAACAAATGATTTAGCTTCAAATCAATGCGATGTAGAAGGTTAAACTTCAAATCTATACGAAACAAATGATTTAGCTTCAGATACTTGCGATATAAGTGATATAGCATCAAATGCAGGCGAAACGACCGAGTTAGCTTCAAATCCATGCGAAACACATGATTTAGCTGCAAATCAATGCTATGCAGAAGGTTTAACATCAAATCCATGCGAAACAAATGATTTAGCTTCAGATACTAGCGACATAAGTGATATAGCTTCAAATGCAGATGAAACTAACGAGTTGGCTTCAAATCCATGCGAAACACATGATTTAGCAGCAAATAAATGCGGAGTAGAAGGCTTAGCTTCAAATCCATGCGAAACAAAAGATTTTTCATGAAATACTTGCGATACAAGTGATATAGCTTCAAATGCAGACGAATCAAACCATTTAGCTTTAAAATCCATGCGATACACACGATTTAGCTCCAAATCAATGCGAAGTAGAAGGATTAGCTTCAAATCCGAGCGAAGCAAATGTTTGAGCTTCAAACACTTGAGATATATGTGATATAGCGTCAAATGCAGGCGAAACAAACGAGTTAGCTTCAAATCCAAACGAATCACATGATTTAGCTTCAATTCAATGCGAGGTAGAAGGTTTAGCTTCAAATCCATGCGAAACAAACAATTTACTTTCAAACGCTAGGGATATAAGTGATACATCTTCAAATGCAGACGAACCAGACGAGTTAGCTTCAAATCCATGCGAAACACAAGATTTAGCTGCAAATCAATGCGATGTGGAAGGTTTAGCTTCAAATCCATGCGAAACACATAATTTAGCTTCAAATCAATTCAAAGTAGAAGGATTAGCTTCAAATCCATCCGATACAGTTGATTTAGCATCAGATACATGCGGTATAAGTGATATAGCATCAAATGCAGTAGAAACAAACGAGTTAGCATCAAATTCATGCAAAACACATGATTAAGCTTCAATTCAATGCTATGTTGAAGGTTTAGCTTCAAATCCAAGCGACACACATGATTTAGCTGCAAATCAAGGCGATGTAGAAGGTTTAGCTTCAAATCCTTGCGAAACAAATGATTTACCTACAAACACTTGGGATATAAGTGATATAGCAGGAAATGCAGACGAATCAAACGGGGAAGCTTCAAAATCCATGCGATACATATCATTTAACTTCAAATCGATACCAAGTAGAAGGTTTAGCCTCAAATCCATGCGAAACAAATGATTTACCTACAAACACTTGGGATATAAGTGATATAGCAGGAAATGCAGACGAATCAAACGGGGAAGCTTCAAAATCCATGCGATACATATCATTTAACTTCAAATCGATACGAAGTAGAAGGCCTACCTTCAAATCCATGCGAAACAAATGATTTAGCATCAGATACTTGCGATATAACAGAAATAGCTTCAAATGCAGGGGAAACAAACGAGTTAGCATCAATTCCATGCGAAACACATGATTTAGCTGCAAATCAATGCGATGGAGAAGGTTTAGCTTCAAATCCATGGGATACAAATTATTTAGCTTCAAATAATTGGGATATGGCTGATATAGCTTCAGCTGCAGGCGAAACAAACGAGTTAGTTTCAAGTCCATGCGAAACACATGATTCAGCTGCAAAACAATGCGATGGAGAAGGTTTAGCTCCAAATCCATGGGATACAAAATATTTAGCTTCAAATACTTGCGATATAAGTGATATAGCTACAAATGCAGGCGAAACGAACGAGTTAGCTTCAAATCAATAAAAATGACATGATTTAGCTGCAAATCGATGCGATGTAGAAGGATTACCTTCAAATCCATGCGAAACAAATGATTTAGCATCATATACTTGCGATATAAGTGATATAGCTTCAAATGCAGTCGAAACAAACGAGTTAGCTTCAAATCCATGCAAAACACATGATTAAGCTTCAAAGCAAGGCTATGTAGAATGTTTAGCTTCAAATCCATGCGAAACAAATGATTTAGCATCAGATACTTGCGATATATCTGATATAGCTTCAAATGCAGGGACGACAAACGAGTTTGCATCAAATCCATGCAAAACACATGATTTAACTTCAAACCAAAGCGATGTAGAAGGTATAGCTTCAAGTCCATGCGAAACACATAATTTATCTTCAAATCAATGCGATGTAGAAGGATTAGCTTCAAATCCAAGCGAAACAAATGATTTAGCATCAGGTACTTGCGATATAAGTGATATAGCATCGAATGCAGGCGAAACGAACGAGTTAGCTTCAAATCCATGCAAAACACATGATTTAGCTTTAAATCCATACGAAGTGGAAGGCTTAGCTTCAAATCCATGCGAAACAAATGATTTAGGTTCAGATGCTTGCGATATAACTGATAAATTCAAATGCTGGGGAAACAAACGAGTTAGCAGCAAATCCATGCAAAACACATGATTTAGCTGCAAATCAATCCGATGTAAAAGGTTTAGCTTCAAATCCAAGCGAAACACATGATTTGGCTTCAAATCAATGCGATGCATCAGGTTTAGCTTCAAATCCATGCGAAACAAATGATTTAGCATCAAACACTTGGGATATAAGTGATATAGCTTCAAATGCAGACGAATCAAACGAGTTAGCTTCAAAATCCATGCGATACACATCATTTAGCTTTAAATCCATGCGAAATAGAAGGCTTAGCTTCAAATCCATGCAAAACAAATGATTCAGCTTCAAATCAATACGATGTAGAAGGTTTAGCTTCAAATCCATGCGAAACAAATGATTTAGGTTCAGATACTTGCGATACATTGATATTGCTTCAAATGCAGGCGAAACTAGCAAGTTAGCTTCAAATCCCTGCGAAACACATGATTTAGCTTCAAACACTTGGGATATAAGTGATATAGCTTCAAATGCAGACGAAACAAACGAGTTAGCTTCAAAGCCAAGCGAATCACATGACTTAGCTTCAAATCAATGCAATTTAGAAGTTTTAGCTTCAAATCCATGCGAAACACATGATTTAGCTGCAAATCAAAGCGGTGTAGAAAGTATATCTTCAAATCCAAACGAAACACATGATTTAGCTTCAAATCAATGCGATGTAGAAGTTATAGATTCAAATCCAAGTGCAACACTTGATTTAGCTTCAAATCTATGCGATGTAGAAGGATTAGCCTCAAATCCATGCGAAACAAATGATTTACCTACAAACACTTGGGATATAAGTGATACAGCAGGAAATGCAGACGAATCAAACGAGTTAGCTTCAAAATCCATGCGATACACATCATTTCGCTTTAAATCCATGCGAAGTAGAAGGCTTAGCTTCAAATCCATGCGAAACAAATGATTTAGGTTCAGATACTTGCGATACATTGATATTGCTTCAAATGCAGTCGAAACTAACGAGTTAGCTTCAAATCCATGCAAAATACATGATTTAGCTTCAAATCAATGCGTTGTAGAAGGTTAAACTTCAAATCTGTACGAAACAAATGATTTAGCTTCAGATACTTGCGATATAAGTGATATAGCATCAAATGCAGGCGAAACGACCGAGTTAATTTCAAATCCATGCGAAACAGATGATTTAGCTGCAAATCAATGCGATGTAGAGGGTTTAGCTTCAAATCCATGCGAAACAAATGATTTAGCTTTAACTCCATGCGAAGTAGATGGCTCAGCTTCAAATCCATGCGAAACAAATGATTTAGCATCAGATACTTGCGATATAACTGATATAATTTCAAATGCAGGGGGAACAAACGAGTTAGCATCAAATCCATGCAAAACACATGATTTAGCTTCAAATCAATGCGATGTAGAAGGTTTAGCTTCAAATCCATGCGAAACAAATGATTTAGCATCAGATACTGGCGATATAACTGATATAGCTTCAAATGCAGGGGAAACAAACGAGTTAGCATCAAATCCATGCAAATCACATGATTTAGCTGCAAATCAATGCGATGTAGATGGTTTAGCTTCAAATCCATGCGAAACAAATGATTTAGCATCAGATACTTGCGATATAACTGACATAGCTTCAAATGCAGTGGAAACAAACGAGTTAGCATCAAAACCATGCAAAACACATGATTTAGCTGCAAATCAATGCGATGTAAAAGGTTTAGCTTCAAATCCCAGCGAAACACATGATTTGGCCTCAGATACTTGCGAAACATTGATATTGCTTCAAATGCAGGCGAAACTAACGAGTTAGCTTCAAATCCATGCGAAATACATGATTTAGCTTCAAATCAATGCGATGTAGAAGATTTAGCTTCAAATCTATACGAAACAAATGATTTAGCTTCAGATACTTGCGATATATGTGATATAGCATCAAATGCAGGCGAAACGACCGAGTTAGCTTCAAATCCATGCGAAACACATGATTTAGCTGCAAATCAATGCGATGTAGAGGGTTTAGCTTCAAATCCATGCGAAACAAATGATTTAGCATCAGATACTGGCGATATAACTGATATAGCTTCAAATGCAGGGGAAACAAACGAATGAGCATCAAATCCATGCAAAACACATGACTTAGCTTCAAATCAAAGCGATGTAGAAGGTATAGTTTCAAATCCAAGCGAAACACATGATTTAGCTTCAAATCAATGCGATGTAGAAGGTTTAGCTTCAAATCCATGCGAAACAAATGATTTAACATCAGATCCTGGCGATATAACTGATATAGCTTCAAATGCAGGGGAAACAAACGAGTTAGCAGCAAATCCATGCAAAACACATGATTTAGCTGCAAATCAATCCGATGTAAAAGGTTTAGCTTCAAATCCAAGCGAAACACATGATTTGGCTTCAAATCAATGCGATGCATCAGGTTTAGCTTCAAATCCATGCGAAACAAATGATTTAGCATCAAACACTTGGGATATAAGTGATATAGCTTCAAATGCAGACGAATCAAACGAGTTAGCTTCAAAATCCATGCGATACACATCATTTAGCTTTAAATCCATGCGAAATAGAAGGCTTAGCTTCAAATCCATGCAAAACAAATGATTCAGCTTCAAATCAATACGATGTAGAAGGTTTAGCTTCAAATCCATGCGAAACAAATGATTTAGGTTCAGATACTTGCGATACATTGATATTGCTTCAAATGCAGGCGAAACTAGCAAGTTAGCTTCAAATCCCTGCGAAACACATGATTTAGCTTCAAACACTTGGGATATAAGTGATATAGCTTCAAATGCAGACGAAACAAACGAGTTAGCTTCAAAGCCAAGCGAATCACATGACTTAGCTTCAAATCAATGCGATTTAGAAGTTTTAGCTTCAAATCCATGCGAAACACATGATTTAGCTGCAAATCAAAGCGGTGTAGAAAGTATATCTTCAAATCCAAACGAAACACATGATTTAGCTTCAAATCAATGCGATGTAGAAGATATAGATTCAAATCCAAGTGCAACACTTGATTTAGCTTCAAATCAATGCGATGTAGAAGGATTAGCCTCAAATCCATGCGAAACAAATGATTTACCTACAAACACTTGGGATATAAGTGATATAGCAGGAAATGCAGACGAATCAAACGAGTTAGCTTCAAAATCCATGCGATACACATCATTTCGCTTTAAATCCATGCGAAGTAGAAGGCTTAGCTTCAAATCCATGCGAAACAAATGATTTAGGTTCAGATACTTGCGATACATTGATATTGCTTCAAATGCAGTCGAAACTAACGAGTTAGCTTCAAATCCATGCAAAATACATGATTTAGCTTCAAATCAATGCGTTGTAGAAGGTTAAACTTCAAATCTGTACGAAACAAATGATTTAGCTTCAGATACTTGCGATATAAGTGATATAGCATCAAATGCAGGCGAAACGACCGAGTTAATTTCAAATCCATGCGAAACAGATGATTTAGCTGCAAATCAATGCGATGTAGAGGGTTTAGCTTCAAATCCATGCGAAACAAATGATTTAGCTTTAACTCCATGCGAAGTAGATGGCTCAGCTTCAAATCCATGCGAAACAAATGATTTAGCATCAGATACTTGCGATATAACTGATATAATTTCAAATGCAGGGGGAACAAACGAGTTAGCATCAAATCCATGCAAAACACATGATTTAGCTTCAAATCAATGCGATGTAGAAGGTTTAGCTTCAAATCCATGCGAAACAAATGATTTAGCATCAGATACTGGCGATATAACTGATATAGCTTCAAATGCAGGGGAAACAAACGAGTTAGCATCAAATCCATGCAAATCACATGATTTAGCTGCAAATCAATGCGATGTAGATGGTTTAGCTTCAAATCCATGCGAAACAAATGATTTAGCATCAGATACTTGCGATATAACTGTCATAGCTTCAAATGCAGTGGAAACAAACGAGTTAGCATCAAAACCATGCAAAACACATAATTTAGCTGCAAATCAATGCGATGTAAAAGGTTTAGCTTCAAATCCCAGCGAAACACATGATTTGGCCTCAGATACTTGCGAAACATTGATATTGCTTCAAATGCAGGCGAAACTAACGAGTTAGCTTCAAATCCATGCGAAATACATGATTTAGCTTCAAATCAATGCGATGTAGAAGATTTAGCTTCAAATCTATACGAAACAAATGATTTAGCTTCAGATACTTGCGATATATGTGATATAGCATCAAATGCAGGCGAAACGACCGAGTTAGCTTCAAATCCATGCGAAACACATGATTTAGCTGCAAATCAATGCGATGTAGAGGGTTTAGCTTCAAATCCATGCGAAACAAATGATTTAGCATCAGATACTGGCGATATAACTGATATAGCTTCAAATGCAGGGGAAACAAACGAATGAGCATCAAATCCATGCAAAACACATGACTTAGCTTCAAATCAAAGCGATGTAGAAGGTATAGTTTCAAATCCAAGCGAAACACATGATTTAGCTTCAAATCAATGCGATGTAGAAGGTTTAGCTTCAAATCCATGCGAAACAAATGATTTAACATCAGATCCTGGCGATATAACTGATATAGCTTCAAATGCAGGGGAAACAAACGAGTTAGCATCAAATCCAGGCGAAATACATGATTTAGCTGCAAATCAATGCGATGTAGATGGTTTAGCTTCAAATCCATGGGAAACAAATGATTTAGCTTCAGATACTTGCGATATAACCGATATAGTTTCAAATGCAGTGGAAACAAACGAGTTAGCATCAAAACCATGCAAAACATATGATCTAGCTGCAAATCAATGCGATGTAAAAGGTTTAGCTTCAAATCCAAGCGAAACACATGATTTGGCCTCAGATACTTGCGATATAACTGAAATAGCTGCAAATGCAGGGGAAACAAACGAATGAGCATCAAATCCATGCAAACCACGTGACTTAGCTTCAAATCAAAGCGATGTAGAAGGTATAGTTTCAAATCCAAGCGAAACACATGATTTAGCTTCAAATCAATGCGATGTAGAAGGTTTAGCTTCAAATCCATGCGAAACAAATGATTTAACATCAGATACTGGCGATATAACTGATATAGCTTCAAATGCAGGGGAAACAAACGAGTTAGCATCAAATCCATGCGAAATACATGATTTAGCTGCAAATCAATGCGATGTAGATGGCTTAGCTTCAAATCCATGCGAAACAAATGATTTAGCATCAGATACTTGCGATATAACTGATATAATTTCAAATGCAGGGGGAACAAACGAGTTAGCATCAAATCCATGCAAAACACATGATTTAGATTCAAATCAATGCGATGTAGAAGGTTTAGCTTCAAATCCATGCGAAACAACTGATTTAGCATCAGATACTTGCGATAAAACTGAAATAGCTTCAAATGCAGGGGAAGCAAACGAGTTAGCATCAATTCCATGCGAAACACATGATTTAGCTGCAAATCAATGCGATGTAGAAGGTTTAGCTTCAAATCCAAACGAAGCACATGATTTAGCTGCAAATCAATGCGATGTAGAGGGTTTAGCTTCAAATCCATGCGAAACAAATGATTTAGCTTTAAATCCATCCGAAGTAGAAGGCTTAGCTTCAAATCCACGCGAAACGAATGATTCAGCATCAGATACTTGCAATATAACTGATATAATTTCAAATGCAGGGGGAACAAACGAGTTAGCATCAAATCCATGCAAAACACATGATTTAGCTGCAAATCAATGCGATGTAGAGGGTTTAGCTTCAAATCCATGCGAAACAAATGATTTAGCTTTAACTCCATGCGAAGTAGATGGCTCAGCTTCAAATCCATGCGAAACAAATGATTTAGCATCAGATACTTGCGATATAACTGATATAATTTCAAATGCAGGGGGAACAAACGAGTTAGCATCAAATCCATGCAAAACACATGATTTAGCTTCAAATCAATGCGATGTAGAAGGTTTAGCTTCAAATCCATGCGAAACAAATGATTTAGCATCAGATACTGGCGATATAACTGATATAGCTTCAAATGCAGGGGAAACAAACGAGTTAGCATCAAATCCATGCAAATCACATGATTTAGCTGCAAATCAATGCGATGTAGATGGTTTAGCTTCAAATCCATGCGAAACAAATGATTTAGCATCAGATACTTGCGATATAACTGTCATAGCTTCAAATGCAGTGGAAACAAACGAGTTAGCATCAAAACCATGCAAAACACATAATTTAGCTGCAAATCAATGCGATGTAAAAGGTTTAGCTTCAAATCCCAGCGAAACACATGATTTGGCCTCAGATACTTGCGAAACATTGATATTGCTTCAAATGCAGGCGAAACTAACGAGTTAGCTTCAAATCCATGCGAAATACATGATTTAGCTTCAAATCAATGCGATGTAGAAGATTTAGCTTCAAATCTATACGAAACAAATGATTTAGCTTCAGATACTTGCGATATATGTGATATAGCATCAAATGCAGGCGAAACGACCGAGTTAGCTTCAAATCCATGCGAAACACATGATTTAGCTGCAAATCAATGCGATGTAGAGGGTTTAGCTTCAAATCCATGCGAAACAAATGATTTAGCATCAGATACTGGCGATATAACTGATATAGCTTCAAATGCAGGGGAAACAAACGAATGAGCATCAAATCCATGCAAAACACATGACTTAGCTTCAAATCAAAGCGATGTAGAAGGTATAGTTTCAAATCCAAGCGAAACACATGATTTAGCTTCAAATCAATGCGATGTAGAAGGTTTAGCTTCAAATCCATGCGAAACAAATGATTTAACATCAGATCCTGGCGATATAACTGATATAGCTTCAAATGCAGGGGAAACAAACGAGTTAGCATCAAATCCAGGCGAAATACATGATTTAGCTGCAAATCAATGCGATGTAGATGGTTTAGCTTCAAATCCATGGGAAACAAATGATTTAGCTTCAGATACTTGCGATATAACCGATATAGTTTCAAATGCAGTGGAAACAAACGAGTTAGCATCAAAACCATGCAAAACATATGATCTAGCTGCAAATCAATGCGATGTAAAAGGTTTAGCTTCAAATCCAAGCGAAACACATGATTTGGCCTCAGATACTTGCGATATAACTGAAATAGCTGCAAATGCAGGGGAAACAAACGAATGAGCATCAAATCCATGCAAACCACGTGACTTAGCTTCAAATCAAAGCGATGTAGAAGGTATAGTTTCAAATCCAAGCGAAACACATGATTTAGCTTCAAATCAATGCGATGTAGAAGGTTTAGCTTCAAATCCATGCGAAACAAATGATTTAACATCAGATACTGGCGATATAACTGATATAGCTTCAAATGCAGGGGAAACAAACGAGTTAGCATCAAATCCATGCGAAATACATGATTTAGCTGCAAATCAATGCGATGTAGATGGCTTAGCTTCAAATCCATGCGAAACAAATGATTTAGCATCAGATACTTGCGATATAACTGATATAATTTCAAATGCAGGGGGAACAAACGAGTTAGCATCAAATCCATGCAAAACACATGATTTAGATTCAAATCAATGCGATGTAGAAGGTTTAGCTTCAAATCCATGCGAAACAACTGATTTAGCATCAGATACTTGCGATAAAACTGAAATAGCTTCAAATGCAGGGGAAGCAAACGAGTTAGCATCAATTCCATGCGAAACACATGATTTAGCTGCAAATCAATGCGATGTAGAAGGTTTAGCTTCAAATCCAAACGAAGCACATGATTTAGCTGCAAATCAATGCGATGTAGAGGGTTTAGCTTCAAATCCATGCGAAACAAATGATTTAGCTTTAAATCCATCCGAAGTAGAAGGCTTAGCTTCAAATCCACGCGAAACGAATGATTCAGCATCAGATACTTGCAATATAACTGATATAATTTCAAATGCAGGGGGAACAAACGAGTTAGCATCAAATCCATGCAAAACACATGATTTAGCTGCAAATCAATGCGATGTAGAAGGTTTAGCTTCAAATCCATGCGAAACAAATGATTTAACATCAGATACTGGCGATATAACTGATATAGCTTCAAATGCAGGGGAAACAAACGAGTTAGCATCAAATCCATGCGAAATACATGATTTAGCTTCAAATCAATGAGATGTAGAAGGTTAAACTTCAAATCTATACGAAACAATTGATTTCGCTTCAGATACTTGCGATATAAGTGATATAGCATCAAATGCAGGCGAAACGACCGAGTTAGCTTCAAATCCATGCGAAACACATGATTTAGCTGCAAATCAATGCGATGTAGAAGGTATAGCTTCAAATCCGTGCGAAACAAATGATTTAGGATCAGATACTTGCGATATAACTGATATAGCTTCAAATGCAGACAAATCAAACGAGTTAGCTTCAAAATCCATGCGATACACATCATTTCGCTTTAAATTCATGCGAAGTAGAAGACTTAGCTTCAAATCCATGCGAAACAAATGATTTAGGTTGAGATACTTGCGATACATTGATATTGCATCAAATGCAGTCGAAACTAACGAGTTAGCTTCAAATCCATGCAAAATACATGATTTAGCTTCAAATCAATGCGATGTAGAAGGTATATCTTCAAATCCAAACGAAACATATGATTTAGCTTCAAATCAATGCGATGTAGAAGTTATAGATTCAAATCCAAGCGCAACACATGATTTAGCTTCAAATCAAAACTATGTAGAAGGTTTAGCCTCAATACCATGCGAAACAAATGATTTACCTACAAACACTTGGGATATAAGTGATATAGCAGGAAATGCAGACGAATCAAACGGGGAAGCTTCAAAATCCATGCGATACATATCATTTAACTTCAAATCGATACGAAGTAGAAGGCTTAGCTTCAAATCCATGCGAAACAAATGATTTAGCATCAGATACTTGCGATATAACTGAAATAGCTTCAAATGCAGGGGAAACAAACGAGTTAGCATCAATTCCATGCGAAACACATGATTTAGCTGCAAATCAAAGCGATGTACAAGGTATATCTTCAAATCCAAACGAAACACATGATTTAGCTTCAAAACAATGCGATGTAGAAAGTATAGATTCAAATCCAAGCGCAACACATGATTTAGCTTCAAATCAATGCGATGTAGAAGGTTTAGCTTCAAATCCATGCGAAACAAATGATTCAGCATCAGATACTGGCGATATAACTGATATAGCTTCAAATGCAGGGGAAACAAACGAGTTAGCATCGAATCCATGCAAAACACATGATTTAGCTACAAATCAATGCGATGTAGATGGTTTAGCTTCAAATCCATGCGAAACAAATGATTTAACATCAGATACTGGCGATATAACTGATATAGCTTCAAATGCAGGGGAAACAAACGAGTTAGCATCAAATCCATGCGAAATACATGATTTAGCTGCAAATCAATGCGATGTAGATGGTTTAGCTTCAAATCCATGGGAAACAAATGATTTAGCTCCAGATACTTGCGATATAACTGATATAGTTTCAAATGCAGTGGAAACAAACGAGTTAGCATCAAAACCATGCAAAACATATGATTTAGCTGCAAATCAATGCGATGTAAAAGGTATAGCTTCAAATCCAAGCGAAACACATGATTTGGCCTCAGATACTTGCGATATAACTGAAATAGCTGCAAAAGCAGGGGAAACAAACGAATGAGCATCAAATCCATGCAAACCACATGACTTAGCTTCAAATCAAAGCGATGTAGAAGGTATAGTTTCAAATCCAAGCGAAACACATGATTTAGCTTCAAATCAATGCGATGTAGAAGGTTTAGCTTCAAATCCATGCGAAACAAATGATTTAACATCAGATACTGGCGATATAACTGATATAGCTTCAAATGCAGGGGAAACAAACGAGTTAGCATCAAATCCATGCGAAATACATGATTTAGCTGCAAATCAATGCGATGTAGATGGTATAGCTTCAAATCCATGGGAAACAAATGATTTAGCTTCAGATACTTGCGATATAACCGATATAGTTTCAAATGCAGTGGAAACAAACGATTTAGCATCAAAACCATGCAAAACATATGATCTAGCTGCAAATCAATGCGATGTAAAAGGTTTAGCTTCAAATCCAAGCGAAACACATGATTTGGCCTCAGATACTTGCGATATAACTCAAATAGCTGCAAATGCAGGGGAAACAAACGAATGAGCATCAAATCCATGCAAACCACATGACTTAGCTTCAAATCAAAGCGATGTAGAAGGTATAGTTTCAAATCCAAGCGAAACACATGATTTAGCTTCAAATCAATGCGATGTAGAAGGTTTAGCTTCAAATCCATGCGAAACAAATGATTTAACATCAGATACTGGCGATATAACTGATATAGCTTCAAATGCAGGGGAAACAAACGAGTTAGCATCAAATCCATGCGAAATACATGATTTAGCTGCAAATCAATGCGATGTAGATGGTTTAGCTTCAAATCCATGGGAAACAAATGATTTAGCTTCAGATACTTGCGATATAACCGATATAGTTTCAAATGCAGTGGAAACAAACGATTTAGCATCAAAACCATGCAAAACATATGATCTAGCTGCAAATCAATGCGATGTAAAAGGTTTAGCTTCAAATCCAAGCGAAACACATGATTTGGCCTCAGATACTTGCGATATAACTCAAATAGCTGCAAATGCAGGGGAAACAAACGAATGAGCATCAAATCCATGCAAACCACGTGACTTAGCTTCAAATTAAAGCGATGTAGAAGGTATAGTTTCAAATCCAAGCGAAACACATGATTTAGCTTCAAATTAATGCGATGTAGAAGGTTTAGCTTCAAATCCATGCGAAACAAATGATTTAACATCAGATACTGGCGATATAACTGATATAGCTTCAAATGCAGGGGAAACAAACGAGTTAGCATCAAATCCATGCGAAATACATGATTTAGCTGCAAATCAATGCGTTGTAGATGGCTTAGCTTCAAATCCATGCGAAACAAATGATTTAGCATCAGATACTTGCGATATAACTGATATAATTTCAAATGCAGGGGGAACAAACGAGTTAGCATCAAATCCATGCAAAACACATGATTTAGATTCAAATCAATGCGATGTAGAAGGTTTAGCTTCAAATCCATGCGAAACAAATGATTTAGCATCAGATACTTGCGATAAAACTGAAATAGCTTCAAATGCAGGGGAAACAAACGAGTTAGTATCAATTCCATGCGAAACACATGATTTAGCTGCAAATCAATGCGATGTAGAAGGTTTAGCTTCAAATCCAAACGAAGCACATGATTTAGCTTCAAATCAATGCGATGTAGAAGGTATAGATTGAAATCCAAGCGCAACACATGATTTAGCTTCAAATCAATGCGATGTAGAAGGTTAAAGTTCAAATCTATACGAAACAAATGATTTAGCTTCAGATACTTGCGATATAAGTGATATAGAATCAAATGCAGGGGAAACGACCGAGTTAGCTTCAAATCAATGCGAAAAACATGATTTAGCTGCAAATCAATGCGATGTAGAGGGTTTAGCTTCAAATCCATGCGAAACAAATGATTTAGCTTTAAATCCATGCGAAGTAGAAGGCTTAGCTTCAAATCCACGCGAAACGAATGATTTAGCATCAGATACTTGCGATATAACTGATATAATTTCAAATGCAGGGGGAACAAACGAGTTAGCATCAAATCCATGCAAAACACATGATTTAGCTGCAAATCAATGCGATGTAGAAGGTTTAGCTTCAAATCCATGCGAAACAAATGATTTAACATCAGATACTGGCGATATAACTGACATAGCTTCAAATGCAGGGGAAACAAACGAGTTAGCATCAAATCCATGCGAAATACATGATTTACCTGCAAATCAATGCGTTGTAGATGGTTTAGCTTCAAATCCATGGGAAACAAATGATTTAGCTTCAGATACTTGCGATACATTGATATTGCTTCAAATGCAGGCGAAACTAACGAGTTAGCTTCAAATCCAAGCGCAACACATGATTTAGCTTCAAATCAATGCGATGTAGAAGGTTAAACTTCAAATCTATACGAAACAAATGATTTAGCATCAGATACTGGCGATATAACTGATATAGCTTCAAATGCAGGGGAAACAAACGAGTTAGCATCAAATCCATGCGAAATACATGATTTAGCTTCAAATCAATGCGATGTAGAAGGTTCAACTTCAAATCTATACGAAACAATTGATTTCGCTTCAGATACTTGCGATATAAGTGATATAGCATCAAATGCAGGCGAAACGACCGAGTTAGCTTCAAATCCATGCGAAACACATGATTTAGCTGCAAATCAATGCGATGTAGAAGGTATAGCTTCAAATCCAAGCGAAACACATGTTTTAGCTTCAAATCAATGCGATGTAGAAGGTTTAGCTTCAAATCCATGCGAAACAAATGATTTAGCTTCAAACACTTGCGATATAAGTGATATAGCAACAAATGCAGGCGAAGCGAACGAGTTAGCTTCAAATCCGTGCGAAACAAATGATTTAGGATCAGATACTTGCGATATAACTGATATAGCTTCAAATGCAGACAAATCAAACGAGTTAGCTTCAAAATCCATGCGATACACATCATTTCGCTTTAAATTCATGCGAAGTAGAAGACTTAGCTTCAAATCCATGCGAAACAAATGATTTAGGTTGAGATACTTGCGATACATTGATATTGCATCAAATGCAGTCAAAACTAACGAGTTAGCTTCAAATCCATGCAAAATACATGATTTAGCTTCAAATCAATGCGATGTAGAAGGTATATCTTCAAATCCAAACGAAACATATGATTTAGCTTCAAATCAATGCGATGTAGAAGTTATAGATTCAAATCCAAGCGCAACACATGATTTAGCTTCAAATCAAAACTATGTAGAAGGTTTAGCCTCAATACCATGCGAAACAAATGATTTACCTACAAACACTTGGGATATAAGTGATATAGCAGGAAATGCAGACGAATCAAACGGGGAAGCTTCAAAATCCATGCGATACATATCATTTAACTTCAAATCGATACGAAGTAGAAGGCTTAGCTTCAAATCCATGCGAAACAAATGATTTAGCATCAGATACTTGCGATATAACTGAAATAGCTGCAAATGCAGGGGAAACAAACGAATGAGCATCAAATCCATGCAAACCACATGACTTAGCTTCAAATCAAAGCGATGTAGAAGGTATAGTTTCAAATCCAAGCGAAACACATGATTTAGCTTCAAATCAATGCGATGTAGAAGGTTTAGCTTCAAATCCATGCGAAACAAATGATTTAACATCAGATACTGGCGATATAACTGATATAGCTTCAAATGCAGGGGAAACAAACGAGTTAGCATCAAATCCATGCGAAATACATGATTTAGCTGCAAATCAATGCGATGTAGATGGTTTAGCTTCAAATCCATGGGAAACAAATGATTTAGCTTCAGATACTTGCGATATAACCGATATAGTTTCAAATGCAGTGGAAACAAACGAGTTAGCATCAAAATCATGCAAAACATATGATCTAGCTGCAAATCAATGCGATGTAAAAGGTTTAGCTTCAAATCCAAGCGAAACACATGATTTGGCCTCAGATACTTGCGATATAACTGAAATAGCTGCAAATGCAGGGGAAACAAACGAATGAGCATCAAATCCATGCAAACCACGTGACTTAGCTTCAAATCAAAGCGATGTAGAAGGTATAGTTTCAAATCCAAGCGAAACACATGATTTAGCTTCAAATCAATGCGATGTAGAAGGTTTAGCTTCAAATCCATGCGAAACAAATGATTTAACATCAGATACTGGCGATATAACTGATATAGCTTCAAATGCAGGGGAAACAAACGAGTTAGCATCAAATCCACGCGAAATACATGATTTAGCTGCAAATCAATGCGATGTAGATGGCTTAGCTTCAAATCCATGCGAAACAAATGATTTAGCATCAGATACTTGCGATATAACTGATATAATTTCAAATGCAGGGGGAACAAACGAGTTAGCATCAAATCCATGCAAAACACATGATTTAGATTCAAATCAATGCGATGTAGATGGTATAGCTTCAAATCCATGGGAAACAAATGATTTAGCTTCAGATACTTGCGATATAACCGATATAGTTTCAAATGCAGTGGAAACAAACGATTTAGCATCAAAACCATGCAAAACATATGATCTAGCTGCAAATCAATGCGATGTAAAAGGTTTAGCTTCAAATCCAAGCGAAACACATGATTTGGCCTCAGATACTTGCGATATAACTCAAATAGCTGCAAATGCAGGGGAAACAAACGAATGAGCATCAAATCCATGCAAACCACATGACTTAGCTTCAAATCAAAGCGATGTAGAAGGTATAGTTTCAAATCCAAGCGAAACACATGATTTAGCTTCAAATCAATGCGATGTAGAAGGTTTAGCTTCAAATCCATGCGAAACAAATGATTTAACATCAGATACTGGCGATATAACTGATATAGCTTCAAATGCAGGGGAAACAAACGAGTTAGCATCAAATCCATGCGAAATACATGATTTAGCTGCAAATCAATGCGATGTAGATGGTTTAGCTTCAAATCCATGGGAAACAAATGATTTAGCTTCAGATACTTGCGATATAACCGATATAGTTTCAAATGCAGTGGAAACAAACGATTTAGCATCAAAACCATGCAAAACATATGATCTAGCTGCAAATCAATGCGATGTAAAAGGTTTAGCTTCAAATCCAAGCGAAACACATGATTTGGCCTCAGATACTTGCGATATAACTCAAATAGCTGCAAATGCAGGGGAAACAAACGAATGAGCATCAAATCCATGCAAACCACGTGACTTAGCTTCAAATTAAAGCGATGTAGAAGGTATAGTTTCAAATCCAAGCGAAACACATGATTTAGCTTCAAATTAATGCGATGTAGAAGGTTTAGCTTCAAATCCATGCGAAACAAATGATTTAACATCAGATACTGGCGATATAACTGATATAGCTTCAAATGCAGGGGAAACAAACGAGTTAGCATCAAATCCATGCGAAATACATGATTTAGCTGCAAATCAATGCGTTGTAGATGGCTTAGCTTCAAATCCATGCGAAACAAATGATTTAGCATCAGATACTTGCGATATAACTGATATAATTTCAAATGCAGGGGGAACAAACGAGTTAGCATCAAATCCATGCAAAACACATGATTTAGATTCAAATCAATGCGATGTAGAAGGTTTAGCTTCAAATCCATGCGAAACAAATGATTTAGCATCAGATACTTGCGATAAAACTGAAATAGCTTCAAATGCAGGGGAAACAAACGAGTTAGTATCAATTCCATGCGAAACACATGATTTAGCTGCAAATCAATGCGATGTAGAAGGTTTAGCTTCAAATCCAAACGAAGCACATGATTTAGCTTCAAATCAATGCGATGTAGAAGGTATAGATTGAAATCCAAGCGCAACACATGATTTAGCTTCAAATCAATGCGATGTAGAAGGTTAAAGTTCAAATCTATACGAAACAAATGATTTAGCTTCAGATACTTGCGATATAAGTGATATAGAATCAAATGCAGGGGAAACGACCGAGTTAGCTTCAAATCAATGCGAAAAACATGATTTAGCTGCAAATCAATGCGATGTAGAGGGTTTAGCTTCAAATCCATGCGAAACAAATGATTTAGCTTTAAATCCATGCGAAGTAGAAGGCTTAGCTTCAAATCCACGCGAAACGAATGATTTAGCATCAGATACTTGCGATATAACTGATATAATTTCAAATGCAGGGGGAACAAACGAGTTAGCATCAAATCCATGCAAAACACATGATTTAGCTGCAAATCAATGCGATGTAGAAGGTTTAGCTTCAAATCCATGCGAAACAAATGATTTAACATCAGATACTGGCGATATAACTGACATAGCTTCAAATGCAGGGGAAACAAACGAGTTAGCATCAAATCCATGCGAAATACATGATTTACCTGCAAATCAATGCGTTGTAGATGGTTTAGCTTCAAATCCATGGGAAACAAATGATTTAGCTTCAGATACTTGCGATACATTGATATTGCTTCAAATGCAGGCGAAACTAACGAGTTAGCTTCAAATCCAAGCGCAACACATGATTTAGCTTCAAATCAATGCGATGTAGAAGGTTAAACTTCAAATCTATACGAAACAAATGATTTAGCATCAGATACTGGCGATATAACTGATATAGCTTCAAATGCAGGGGAAACAAACGAGTTAGCATCAAATCCATGCGAAATACATGATTTAGCTTCAAATCAATGCGATGTAGAAGGTTCAACTTCAAATCTATACGAAACAATTGATTTCGCTTCAGATACTTGCGATATAAGTGATATAGCATCAAATGCAGGCGAAACGACCGAGTTAGCTTCAAATCCATGCGAAACACATGATTTAGCTGCAAATCAATGCGATGTAGAAGGTATAGCTTCAAATCCAAGCGAAACACATGTTTTAGCTTCAAATCAATGCGATGTAGAAGGTTTAGCTTCAAATCCATGCGAAACAAATGATTTAGCTTCAAACACTTGCGATATAAGTGATATAGCAACAAATGCAGGCGAAGCGAACGAGTTAGCTTCAAATCCGTGCGAAACAAATGATTTAGGATCAGATACTTGCGATATAACTGATATAGCTTCAAATGCAGACAAATCAAACGAGTTATCTTCAAAATCCATGCGATACACATCATTTCGCTTTAAATTCATGCGAAGTAGAAGACTTAGCTTCAAATCCATGCGAAACAAATGATTTAGGTTGAGATACTTGCGATACATTGATATTGCATCAAATGCAGTCGAAACTAACGAGTTAGCTTCAAATCCATGCAAAATACATGATTTAGCTTCAAATCAATGCGATGTAGAAGGTATATCTTCAAATCCAAACGAAACATATGATTTAGCTTCAAATCAATGCGATGTAGAAGTTATAGATTCAAATCCAAGCGCAACACAAGATTTAGCTTCAAATCAAAACTATGTAGAAGGTTTAGCCTCAATACCATGCGAAACAAATGATTTACCTACAAACACTTGGGATATAAGTGATATAGCAGGAAATGCAGACGAATCAAACGGGGAAGCTTCAAAATCCATGCGATACATATCATTTAACTTCAAATCGATACGAAGTAGAAGGCTTAGCTTCAAATCCATGCGAAACAAATGATTTAGCATCAGATACTTGCGATATAACTGAAATAGCTTCAAATGCAGGGGAAACAAACGAATGAGCATCAAATCCATGCAAACCACATGACTTAGCTTCAAATCAAAGCGATGTAGAAGGTATAGTTTCAAATCCAAGCGAAACACATGATTTAGCTTCAAATCAATGCGATGTAGAAGGTTTAGCTTCAAATCCATGCGAAACAAATGATTTAACATCAGATACTGGCGATATAACTGATATAGCTTCAAATGCAGGGGAAACAAACGAGTTAGCATCAAATCCATGCGAAATACATGATTTAGCTGCAAATCAATGCGATGTAGATGGTTTAGCTTCAAATCCATGGGAAACAAATGATTTAGCTTCAGATACTTGCGATATAACCGATATAGTTTCAAATGCAGTGGAAACAAACGAGTTAGCATCAAAACCATGCAAAACATATGATCTAGCTGCAAATCAATGCGATGTAAAAGGTTTAGCTTCAAATCCAAGCGAAACACATGATTTGGCCTCAGATACTTGCGATATAACTGAAATAGCTGCAAATGCAGGGGAAACAAACGAATGAGCATCAAATCCATGCAAACCACGTGACTTAGCTTCAAATCAAAGCGATGTAGAAGGTATAGTTTCAAATCCAAGCGAAACACATGATTTAGCTTCAAATCAATGCGATGTAGAAGGTTTAGCTTCAAATCCATGCGAAACAAATGATTTAACATCAGATACTGGCGATATAACTGATATAGCTTCAAATGCAGGGGAAACAAACGAGTTAGCATCAAATCCACGCGAAATACATGATTTAGCTGCAAATCAATGCGATGTAGATGGCTTAGCTTCAAATCCATGCGAAACAAATGATTTAGCATCAGATACTTGCGATATAACTGATATAATTTCAAATGCAGGGGGAACAAACGAGTTAGCATCAAATCCATGCAAAACACATGATTTAGATTCAAATCAATGCGATGTAGAAGGTTTAGCTTCAAATCCATGCGAAACAAATGATTTAGCATCAGATACTTGCGATAAAACTGAAATAGCTTCAAATGCAGGGGAAGCAAACGAGTTAGCATCAATTCCATGCGAAACACATGATTTAGCTGCAAATCAATGCGATGTAGAAGGTTTAGCTTCAAATCCAAACGAAGCACATGATTTAGCTGCAAATCAATGCGATGTAGAGGGTTTAGCTTCAAATCCATGCGAAACAAATGATTTAGCTTTAAATCCATGCGAAGTAGAAGGCTTAGCTTCAAATCCACGCGAAACGAATGATTCAGCATCAGATACTTGCGATATAACTGATATAATTTCAAATGCAGGGGGAACAAACGAGTTAGCATCAAATCCATGCAAAACACATGATTTAGCTGCAAATCAACGCGATGTAGAAGGTTTAGCTTCAAATCCATGCGAAACAAATGATTTAACATCAGATACTGGCGATATAACTGATATAGCTTCAAATGCAGGGGAAACAAACGAGTTAGCATCAAATCCATGCGAAATACATGATTTAGCTTCAAATCAATGAGATGTAGAAGGTTAAACTTCAAATCTATACGAAACAATTGATTTCGCTTCAGATACTTGCGATATAAGTGATATAGCATCAAATGCAGGCGAAACGACCGAGTTAGCTTCAAATCCAAGCGAAACACATGATTTAGCTGCAAATCAATGCGATGTAGAAAGTATAGCTTCAAATCCGTGCGAAACAAATGATTTAGGATCAGATACTTGCGATATAACTGATATAGCTTCAAATGCAGACAAATCAAACGAGTTAGCTTCAAAATCCATGCGGTACACATCATTTCGCTTTAAATTCATGCGAAGTAGAAGACTTAGCTTCAAATCCATGCGAAACAAATGATTTAGGTTGAGATACTTGCGATACATTGATATTGCATCAAATGCAGTCAAAACTAACGAGTTAGCTTCAAATCCATGCAAAATACATGATTTAGCTTCAAATCAATGCGATGTAGAAGGTATATCTTCAAATCCAAACGAAACATATGATTTAGCTTCAAATCAATGCGATGTAGAAGTTATAGATTCAAATCCAAGTGCAACACATGATTTAGCTTCAAATCAAAACTATGTAGAAGGTTTAGCCTCAATACCATGCGAAACAAATGATTTACCTACAAACACTTGGGATATAAGTGATATAGCAGGAAATGCAGACGAATCAAACGGGGAAGCTTCAAAATCCATGCGATACATATCATTTAACTTCAAATCGATACGAAGTAGAAGGCTTAGCTTCAAATCCATGCGAAACAAATGATTTAGCATCAGATACTTGCGATATAACTGAAATAGCTTCAAATGCAGGGGAAACAAACGAGTTAGCATCAATTCCATGCGAAACACATGATTTAGCTGCAAATCAAAGCGATGTACAAGGTATATGTTCAAATCCAAACGAAACACATGATTTAGCTTCAAAACAATGCGATGTAGAAAGTATAGATTGAAATCCAAGCGCAACACATGATTTAGCTTCAAATCAATGCGATGTAGAAGGTTTAGCTTCAAATCCATGCGAAACAAATGATTCAGCATCAGATACTGGCGATATAACTGATATAGCTTCAAATGCAGGGGAAACAAACGAGTTAGCATCGAATCCATGCAAAACACATGATTTAGCTACAAATCAATGCGATGTAGATGGTTTAGCTACAAATCAATGCGATGTAGATGGTTTAGCTTCAAATCCATGCGAAACAAATGATTTAACATCAGATACTGGCGATATAACTGATATAGCTTCAAATGCAGGGGAAACAAACGAGTTAGCATCAAATCCATGCGAAATACATGATTTAGCTGCAAATCAATGCGATGTAGATGGTTTAGCTTCAAATCCATGGGAAACAAATGATTTAGCTTCAGATACTTGCGATATAACCGATATAGTTTCAAATGCAGTGGAAACAAACGATTTAGCATCAAAACCATGCAAAACATATGATCTAGCTGCAAATCAATGCGATGTAAAAGGTTTAGCTTCAAATCCAAGCGAAACACATGATTTGGCCTCAGATACTTGCGATATAACTCAAATAGCTGCAAATGCAGGGGAAACAAACGAATGAGCATCAAATCCATGCAAACCACGTGACTTAGCTTCAAATTAAAGCGATGTAGAAGGTATAGTTTCAAATCCAAGCGAAACACATGATTTAGCTTCAAATTAATGCGATGTAGAAGGTTTAGCTTCAAATCCATGCGAAACAAATGATTTAACATCAGATACTGGCGATATAACTGATATAGCTTCAAATGCAGGGGAAACAAACGTGTTAGCATCAAATCCATGCGAAATACATGATTTAGCTGCAAATCAATGCGTTGTAGATGGCTTAGCTTCAAATCCATGCGAAACAAATGATTTAGCATCAGATACTTGCGATATAACTGATATAATTTCAAATGCAGGGGGAACAAACGAGTTAGCATCAAATCCATGCAAAACACATGATTTAGCTGCAAATCAATGCGATGTAGAAGGTTTAGCTTCAAATCCATGCGAAACAAATGATTTAACATCAGATACTGGCGATATAACTGATATAGCTTCAAATGCAGGGGAAACAAACGAGTTAGCATCAAATCCATGCGAAATACATGATTTAGCTGCAAATCAATGCGTTGTAGATGGTTTAGCTTCAAATCCATGGGAAACAAATGATTTAGCTTCAGATACTTGCGATACATTGATATTGCTTCAAATGCAGGCGAAACTAACGAGTTAGCTTCAAATCCAAGCGCAACACATGATTTAGCTTCAAATCAATGCGATGTAGAAGGTTAAACTTCAAATCTATACGAAACAAATGATTTAGCATCAGATACTGGCGATATAACTGATATAGCTTCAAATGCAGGGGAAACAAACGAGTTAGCATCAAATCCATGCGAAATACATGATTTAGCTTCAAATCAATGCGATGTAGAAGGTTCAACTTCAAATCTATACGAAACAATTGATTTCGCTTCAGATACTTGCGATATAAGTGATATAGCATCAAATGCAGGCGAAACGACCGAGTTAGCTTCAAATCCATGCGAAACACATGATTTAGCTGCAAATCAATGCGATGTAGACGGTATAGCTTCAAATCCAAGCGAAACACATGTTTTAGCTTCAAATCAATGCGATGTAGAAGGTTTAGCTTCAAATCCATGCGAAACAAATGATTTAGCTTCAAACACTTGCGATATAAGTGATATAGCAACAAATGCAGGCGAAGCGAACGAGTTAGCTTCAAATCCGTGAGAAACAAATGATTTAGGATCAGATACTTGCGATATAACTGATATAGCTTCAAATGCAGACAAATCAAACGAGTTAGCTTCAAAATCCATGCGATACACATCATTTCGCTTTAAATTCATGCGAAGTAGAAGACTTAGCTTCAAATCCATGCGAAACAAATGATTTAGGTTGAGATACTTGCGATACATTGATATTGCATCAAATGCAGTCGAAACTAACGAGTTAGCTTCAAATCCATGCAAAATACATGATTTAGCTTCAAATCAATGCGATGTAGAAGGTTAAACTTCAAATCTATACGATACAAATGATTTAGCTTCAGATACTTGCGATATAAGTGATATAGCATCAAATGCAGGCGAAACGACCGAGTTAGCTTCAAATCCATGCGAAACACATGATTTAGCTGCAAATCAATGCGATGTAGAGGGTTTAGCTTCAAATCCATGCGAAACAAATGATTTAGCTTCAAGCACTTGTGATATAAGTGATATAGCTGCAAATGCAGACGAATCAAACGGGGTAGCTTCAAAATCCATGCTATACATATCATTTAGCTTCAAATCGATACGATGTAGAAGGTTTAGCTTCAAATCCATGCGAAACAAATGATTTAACATCAGATACTGGCGATATAACTGATATAGCTTCAAATGCAGGGGAAACAAACGAGTTAGCATCAAATCCATGCGAAATACATGATTTAGCTGCAAATCAATGCGTTGTAGATGGTTTAGCTTCAAATCCATGGGAAACAAATGATTTAGCTTCAGATACTTGCGATACATTGATATTGCTTCAAATGCAGGCGAAACTAACGAGTTAGCTTCAAATCCAAGCGCAACACATGATTTAGCTTCAAATCAATGCGATGTAGAAGGTTAAACTTCAAATCTATATGAAACAAATGATTTAGCATCAGATACTGGCGATATAACTGATATAGCTTCAAATGCAGGGGAAACAAACGAGTTAGCATCAAATCCATGCGAAATACATGATTTAGCTTCAAATCAATGCGATGTAGAAGGTTCAACTTCAAATCTATACGAAACAATTGATTTCGCTTCAGATACTTGCGATATAAGTGATATAGCATCAAATGCAGGCGAAACGACCGAGTTAGCTTCAAATCCATGCGAAACACATGATTTAGCTGCAAATCAATGCGATGTAGAAGGTATAGCTTCAAATCCAAGCGAAACACATGTTTTAGCTTCAAATCAATGCGATGTAGAAGGTTTAGCTTCAAATCCATGCGAAACAAATGATTTAGCTTCAAACACTTGCGATATAAGTGATATAGCAACAATTGCAGGCGAAGCGAACGAGTTAGCTTCAAATCCATGCGAAACAAATGATTTAGGTTGAGATACTTGCGATACATTGATATTGCATCAAATGCAGTCGAAACTAACGAGTTAGCTTCAAATCCATGCAAGATACATGATTTAGCTTCAAATCAATGCGATGTAGAAGGTTAAACTTCAAATCTATACGATACAAATGATTTAGCTTCAGATACTTGCGATATAAGTGATATAGCATCAAATGCAGGCGAAACGACCGAGTTAGCTTCAAATCCATGCGAAACACATGATTTAGCTGCAAATCAATGCGATGTAGAAGGTATAGCTTCAAATCCAAGCGAAACACATGATTTAGCTTCAAATCAATGCGATGTAGAAGGTTTAGCTTCATATCCATGCGAAACAAATGATTTAGCTTCAAACACTTGCGATATAAACGAAATAGCTTCAAATGCAGGGGAAACAAACGAGTTAGCTTTAATTCCATGCAAAACACATGATTTAGCTTCAAATCAAAACTATGTAGAAGGTTTAGCCTCAATACCATGCGAAACAAATGATTTACCTACAAACACTTGGGATATAAGTGATATAGCAGGAAATGCAGACGAATCAAACGGGGAAGCTTCAAAATCCATGCGATACATATCATTTAACTTCAAATCGATACGAAGTAGAAGGCTTAGCTTCAAATCCATGCGAAACAAATGATTTAGCATCAGATACTTGCGATATAACTGAAATAGCTTCAAATGCAGGGGAAACAAACGAGTTAGCATCAATTCCATGCGAAACACATGATTTAGCTGCAAATCAATGCGATGTAGAAGTTATAGATTCAAATCCAAGCGCAACACATGATTTAGCTTCAAATCAATACGATGTAGAAGGTTTAGCCTCAAATCCATGCGAAACAAATGATTTACCTACAAACACTTGGGATATAAGTGATATAGCAGGAAATGCAGACGAATCAAACGGGAAGCTTCAAAATCCATGCGATACATATCATTTAACTTCAAATCGATACGAAGTAGAAGGCTTAGCTTCAAATCCATGCGAAACAAATGATTTAGCATCAGATACTTGCGATATAACTGAAATAGCTTCAAATGCAGGGGAAACAAACGAGTTAGCATCAATTCCATGCGAAACACATGATTTAGCTGCAAATCAATGCGATGTAGAAGTTATAGATTCAAATCCAAGCGCAACACATGATTTAACTTCAAATCGATACGAAGTAGAAGGCTTAGCTTCAAATCCATGCTAAACAAATGATTTAGCATCAGATACTTGCGATATAACTGAAATAGCTTCAAATGCAGGGGAAACAAACGAGTTAGCATCAATTCCATGCGAAACACATGATTTAGCTGCAAATCAAAGCGATGTACAAGGTATATCTTCAAATCCAAACGAAACACATGATTTAGCTTCAAATCAATGCGATGTAGAAGGTATAGATTCAAATCCAAGCGCAACACATGATTTAGCTTCAAATCAATGCGATGTAGAAGGTTTAGCTTCAAATCCATGCGAGACAAATGATTTAGCATCATATACTTGCGATATAACCGAAATAGCTTCAAATGCAGGGGAAACAAACGAGTTAGCATCAATTCCATGCAAAACACATGATTTAGCTTCAAATCAAAGCGATGTAGAAGGTATATCTTCAAATCCAAACGAAACACATGATTTAGCTTCAAATCAATGCGATGTAGAAGTTATAGATTCAAATCCAAGCGCAACACATGATTTAGTTTCAAATCAATACGATGTAGAAGGTTTAGCCTCAAATCCATGCGAAACAAATGATTTACCTACAAACACTTGGGATATAAGTGATATAGCAGGAAATGCAGACGATTCAAACGGGGAAGCTTCAAAATCCATGCGATACATATCATTTAACTTCAAATCGACACGAAGTAGTAGGCTTAGCTTCAAATCCATGCGAAACAAATGATTTAGCATCAGATACTTGCGATAAAACTGAAATAGCTTCAAATGCAGGGGAAACAAACGAGTTAGCATCTAAACCATGCAAAACGTATGATTTAGCTTCAAATCAAAGCGATGTAGAAGGTTTAGATTCAAATCCAAGCGAAACACATGATTTGGCCTCAGATACTTGCGATATAACTGAAATAGCTTCAAATGCAGGGAAAACATACGAATGAGCATCAAATCCATGCAAAACACATGACTTAGCTTCAAATCAAAGCGATGTAGGAGGTATAGTTTCTAATCCAAGCGAAAAACATGATTTAGCTTCAAATCAATGCGATGTAGAAGGTTTAGCTTCAAATCCATGCGAAACAAATGATTTAACATCAGATACTGGCGATATAACTGATATAGCTTCAAATGCAGGGGAAACAAACGAGTTAGCATCAAAACCATGCAAAACATATGATTTAGCTGCAAATCAATGCGATGTAGAAGGTTTAGCTTCAAATCCATGCGAAACAAATGATTTAGCATCAGATACTTGCGATATAAACGAAATAGCTTCAAATGCAGGGGAAACAAACGAGTTAGCATTAATTCCATGCAAAACACATGACTTAGCTTCAAATCAAAGCGATGTAGAAGGTATATCTTCAAATCCAAACGAAACACATGATTTACCTTCAAATCAATGCGATGTAGAAGTTATAGATTCAAATCCAAGCGCAACACATGATTTAGCTTCAAATCAAAACTATGTAGAAGGTTTAGCCTCAAATCCATGCGAAACAAATGATTTACCTACAAACACTTGGGATATAAGTGATATAGCAGGAAATGCAGACGAATCAAACGGGGAAGCTTCAAAATCCATGCGATACATATCATTTAACTTCAAATCGATACGAAGTAGAAGGCTTAGCTTCAAATCCAAGCGAAACAAATGATTTAGCATCAGATACTTGCGATATAACTGAAATAGCTTCAAATGCAGGGGAAACAAACGAGTTAGCATCAATTCCATGCGAAACACATGATTTAGCTGCAAATCAAAGCGATGTACAAGGTATATCTTCAAATCCAAACGAAACACATGATTTCGCTTCAAAACAATGCGATGTAGAAAGTATAGATTCAAATCCAAGCGCAACACATGATTTAGCTTCAAATCAATGCGATGTAGAAGGTTTAGCTACAAATCCATGCGAGACAAATGATTTAGCATCACATACTTGCGATATAACCGAAATAGCTTCAAATGAAGGGGAAAAAAACGAGTTAGCATCAATTCCATGCAAAACACGTGACTTAGCTTCAAATCAAAGCGATGTAGAAGGTATATCTTCAAATCCAAATGAAACACATGATTTAGCTTCAAATCAATGCGATGTAGAAGTTATAGATTCAAATCCAATCGCAACACATGATTTAGCTTCAAATCAATGCGATGTAGAAGGTTTAGCTTCAAATCCATGCGAGACAAATGATTTAGCATCATATACTTGCGATATAACCGAAATAGCTTCAAATGCAGGGGAAACAAACGAGTTAGCATCAATTCCATGCAAAACACATGATTTAGCTTCAAATCAAAGCGATGTAGAAGGTATATCTTCAAATCCAAACGAAACACATGATTTAGCTTCAAATCAATGCGATGTAGAAGTTATAGATTCAAATCCAAGCGCAACACATGATTTAGCTTCAAATCAATACGATGTAGAAGGTTTAGCCTCAAATCCATGCGAAACAAATGATTTACCTACAAACACTTGGGATATAAGTGATATAGCAGGAAATGCAGACGAATCAAACGGGGAAGCTTCAAAATCCATGCGATACATATCATTTAACTTCAAATCAACACGAAGTAGTAGGCTTAGCTTCAAATCCATGCAAAACAAATGATTCAGCTTCAAATCAATACGATGTAGAAGGTTTAGCTTCAAATCCATGCGAAACAAATGATTTAGGTTCAGATGCTTGCGATATAAGTGATGTAGCATCAAATGCAGACGAATCAAACGAGTTAGCTTCAAAATCCATGCGGTACACATCATTTAGCTTTAAATCCATGCGAGGTAGAAGGCTTAGCTTCAAATCCATGCGAAACAAATGATTTATCATCAGATACTTGCGATATAACTGACATAACTTCAAATGCAGGAGAAACAAACGAGTTAGTATCAAATCCATGCAAAACACATGATTTAGCTTCAAATCAATGCGATGTAGAAGGTTTAGATTCAAATCCATGCGAAACAAATGATTTAGCTTCAAACACTTGTCATATAAGTGATATAGCTGCAAATGCAGACGAATCAAACGGGATAGCTTCAAAATCCATGCGATACATATCATTTAGCTTCAAATCGATACGATATAGAAGGTTTAGCTACAAATCCATGCGAAACAAATGATTTAGCTTCAAATCAATGCGATGTAGAAGGTTTAGCTACAAATCCATGCGAAACAAATGATTTAGGTTCAGATGCTTTCGATTTAAGTGATGTAGCATCAAATGCTGACGAATCAAACGAGTTAGCTTAAAAATCCATGCGGTACACATCATTTAGCTTTAAATCCATGTGAAGTAGAAGGTTTAGCTTCAAATCCAAGCGAAACACATGATTTAGCATCAGAGACTTGCGATATAACTGAAATAGCTTCAAAGGCAGGGGAAACAAACGAGTTAGCATCAATTCCATGCGAAACACATGATTTAGCTGCAAATCAAAGCGATGTACAAGGTATATCTTCAAATCCAAACGAAACACATGATTTAGCTTCAAAACAATGCGATGTAGAAAGTATAGATTCAAATCCAAGCGCAACACATGATTTAGCTTCAAATCAATGCGATGTAGAAGGTTTAGCTTCAAATCCATGCGAAACAAATGATTCAGCATCAGATACTGGCGATATAACTGATATAGCTTCAAATGCAGGGGAAACAAACGAGTTAGCATCGAATCCATGCGAAACACATGATTTAGCTACAAATCAATGCGATGTAGATGGTTTAGCTTCAAATCCATGCGAAACAAATGATTTAGCTTCAAGCACTTGTGATATAAATGATATAGCTGCAAACGCAGACGAATCAAACGGGGTAGCTTCAAAATCCATGCTATACATATCATTTAGCTTCAAATCGATACGATGTAGAAGGTTTAGCTTCAAATCCATGCGAAAGAAATGATTTAGCATCAGATACTTGCGATATAACTGAAATAGCTTCAAATGCAGGGGAAACAAACGAGTTAGCATCAATTCCATGCGAAACACATGATTTAGCTGCAAATCAATGCGATGTAGAAGTTATAGATTCAAATCCAAGCGCAACACATGATTTAGCTTCAAATCAATACGATGTAGAAGGTTTAGCCTCAAATCCATGCGAAACAAATGATTTACCTACAAACACTTGGGATATAAGTGATATAGCAGGAAATGCAGACGAATCAAACGGGAAGCTTCAAAATCCATGCGATACATATCATTTAACTTCAAATCGATACGAAGTAGAGGGCTTAGCTTCAAATCCATGCTAAACAAATGATTTAGCATCAGATACTTGCGATATAACTGAAATAGCTTCAAATGCAGGGGAAACAAACGAGTTAGCATCAATTCCATGCGAAACACATGATTTAGCTGCAAATCAAAGCGATGTACAAGGTATATCTTCAAATCCAAACGAAACACATGATTTAGCTTCAAATCAATGCGATGTAGAAGGTTTAGCTTCATATCCATGCGAAACAAATGATTTAGCTTCAAACACTTGCGATATAAACGAAATAGCTTCAAATGCAGGGGAAACAAACGAGTTAGCTTTAATTCCATGCAAAACACATGATTTAGCTTCAAATCAAAACTATGTAGAAGGTTTAGCCTCAATACCATGCGAAACAAATGATTTACCTACAAACACTTGGGATATAAGTGATATAGCAGGAAATGCAGACGAATCAAACGGGGAAGCTTCAAAATCCATGCGATACATATCATTTAACTTCAAATCGATACGAAGTAGAAGGCTTAGCTTCAAATCCATGCGAAACAAATGATTTAGCATCAGATACTTGCGATATAACTGAAATAGCTTCAAATGCAGGGGAAACAAACGAGTTAGCATCAATTCCATGCGAAACACATGATTTAGCTGCAAATCAATGCGATGTAGAAGTTATAGATTCAAATCCAAGCGCAACACATGATTTAGCTTCAAATCAATGCGATGTAGAAGGTTTAGCTTCATATCCATGCGAAACAAATGATTTAGCTTCAAACACTTGCGATATAAACGAAATAGCTTCAAATGCAGGGGAAACAAACGAGTTAGCTTTAATTCCATGCAAAACACATGATTTAGCTTCAAATCAATACGATGTAGAAGGTTTAGCCTCAAATCCATGCGAAACAAATGATTTACCTACAAACACTTGGGATATAAGTGATATAGCAGGAAATGCAGACGAATCAAACGGGGAAGCTTCAAAATCCATGCGATACATATCATTTAACTTCAAATCAACACGAAGTAGTAGGCTTAGCTTCAAATCCATGCAAAACAAATGATTCAGCTTCAAATCAATACGATGTAGAAGGTTTAGCTTCAAATCCATGCGAAACAAATGATTTAGGTTCAGATGCTTGCGATATAAGTGATGTAGCATCAAATGCAGACGAATCAAACGAGTTAGCTTCAAAATCCATGCGGTACACATCATTTAGCTTTAAATCCATGCGAGGTAGAAGGCTTAGCTTCAAATCCATGCGAAACAAATGATTTATCATCAGATACTTGCGATATAACTGACATAACTTCAAATGCAGGAGAAACAAACGAGTTAGTATCAAATCCATGCAAAACACATGATTTAGCTTCAAATCAATGCGATGTAGAAGGTTTAGATTCAAATCCATGCGAAACAAATGATTTAGCTTCAAACACTTGTCATATAAGTGATATAGCTGCAAATGCAGACGAATCAAACGGGATAGCTTCAAAATCCATGCGATACATATCATTTAGCTTCAAATCGATACGATATAGAAGGTTTAGCTACAAATCCATGCGAAACAAATGATTTAGCTTCAAATCAATGCGATGTAGAAGGTTTAGCTACAAATCCATGCGAAACAAATGATTTAGGTTCAGATGCTTTCGATTTAAGTGATGTAGCATCAAATGCTGACGAATCAAACGAGTTAGCTTAAAAATCCATGCGGTACACATCATTTAGCTTTAAATCCATGTGAAGTAGAAGGTTTAGCTTCAAATCCAAGCGAAACACATGATTTAGCATCAGAGACTTGCGATATAACTGAAATAGCTTCAAAGGCAGGGGAAACAAACGAGTTAGCATCAATTCCATGCGAAACACATGATTTAGCTGCAAATCAAAGCGATGTACAAGGTATATCTTCAAATCCAAACGAAACACATGATTTAGCTTCAAAACAATGCGATGTAGAAAGTATAGATTCAAATCCAAGCGCAACACATGATTTAGCTTCAAATCAATGCGATGTAGAAGGTTTAGCTTCAAATCCATGCGAAACAAATGATTCAGCATCAGATACTGGCGATATAACTGATATAGCTTCAAATGCAGGGGAAACAAACGAGTTAGCATCGAATCCATGCGAAACACATGATTTAGCTACAAATCAATGCGATGTAGATGGTTTAGCTTCAAATCCATGCGAAACAAATGATTTAGCTTCAAGCACTTGTGATATAAATGATATAGCTGCAAACGCAGACGAATCAAACGGGGTAGCTTCAAAATCCATGCTATACATATCATTTAGCTTCAAATCGATACGATGTAGAAGGTTTAGCATCAAATCCATGCGAAAGAAATGATTTAGCATCAGATACTTGCGATATAACTGAAATAGCTTCAAATGCAGGGGAAACAAACGAGTTAGCATCAATTCCATGCGAAACACATGATTTAGCTGCAAATCAATGCGATGTAGAAGTTATAGATTCAAATCCAAGCGCAACACATGATTTAGCTTCAAATCAATACGATGTAGAAGGTTTAGCCTCAAATCCATGCGAAACAAATGATTTACCTACAAACACTTGGGATATAAGTGATATAGCAGGAAATGCAGACGAATCAAACGGGAAGCTTCAAAATCCATGCGATACATATCATTTAACTTCAAATCGATACGAAGTAGAGGGCTTAGCTTCAAATCCATGCTAAACAAATGATTTAGCATCAGATACTTGCGATATAACTGAAATAGCTTCAAATGCAGGGGAAACAAACGAGTTAGCATCAATTCCATGCGAAACACATGATTTAGCTGCAAATCAAAGCGATGTACAAGGTATATCTTCAAATCCAAACGAAACACATGATTTAGCTTCAAATCAATGCGATGTAGAAGGTTTAGCTTCATATCCATGCGAAACAAATGATTTAGCTTCAAACACTTGCGATATAAACGAAATAGCTTCAAATGCAGGGGAAACAAACGAGTTAGCTTTAATTCCATGCAAAACACATGATTTAGCTTCAAATCAAAACTATGTAGAAGGTTTAGCCTCAATACCATGCGAAACAAATGATTTACCTACAAACACTTGGGATATAAGTGATATAGCAGGAAATGCAGACGAATCAAACGGGGAAGCTTCAAAATCCATGCGATACATATCATTTAACTTCAAATCGATACGAAGTAGAAGGCTTAGCTTCAAATCCATGCGAAACAAATGATTTAGCATCAGATACTTGCGATATAACTGAAATAGCTTCAAATGCAGGGGAAACAAACGAGTTAGCATCAATTCCATGCGAAACACATGATTTAGCTGCAAATCAATGCGATGTAGAAGTTATAGATTCAAATCCAAGCGCAACACATGATTTAGCTTCAAATCAATACGATGTAGAAGGTTTAGCCTCAAATCCATGCGAAACAAATGATTTACCTACAAACACTTGGGATATAAGTGATATAGCAGGAAATGCAGACGAATCAAACGGGAAGCTTCAAAATCCATGCGATACATATCATTTAACTTCAAATCGATACGAAGTAGAAGGCTTAGCTTCAAATCCATGCTAAACAAATGATTTAGCATCAGATACTTGCGATATAACTGAAATAGCTTCAAATGCAGGGGAAACAAACGAGTTAGCATCAATTCCATGCGAAACACATGATTTAGCTGCAAATCAAAGCGATGTACAAGGTATATCTTCAAATCCAAACGAAACACATGATTTAGATTCAAATCAATGCGATGTAGAAGGTATAGATTCAAATCCAAGCGCAACACATGATTTAGCTTCAAATCAATGCGATGTAGAAGGTTTAGCTTCAAATCCATGCGAGACAAATGATTTAGCATCATATACTTGCGATATAACCGAAATAGCTTCAAATGCAGGGGAAACAAACGAGTTAGCATCAATTCCATGCAAAACACATGATTTAGCTTCAAATCAAAGCGATGTAGAAGGTATATCTTCAAATCCAAACGAAACACATGATTTAGCTTCAAATCAATGCGATGTAGAAGTTATAGATTCAAATCCAAGCGCAACACATGATTTAGCTTCAAATCAATACGATGTAGAAGGTTTAGCCTCAAATCCATGCAAAACAAATGATTCTGCTTCAAATCAATACGATGTAGAAGGTTTAGCTTCAAATCCATGCGAAACAAATGATTTAGGTTCAGATGCTTGCGATATAAGTGATGTAGCATCAAATGCAGACGAATCAAACGAGTTAGCTTCAAAATCCATGCGGTACACATCATTTAGCTTTAAATCCATGCGAGGTAGAAGGCTTAGCTTCAAATCCATGCGAAACAAATGATTTATCATCAGATACTTGCGATATAACTGACATAACTTCAAATGCAGGAGAAACAAACGAGTTAGTATCAAATCCATGCAAAACACATGATTTAGCTTCAAATCAATGCGATGTAGAAGGTTTAGATTCAAATCCATGCGAAACAAATGATTTAGCTTCAAACACTTGTCATATAAGTGATATAGCTGCAAATGCAGACGAATCAAACGGGATAGCTTCAAAATCCATGCGATACATATCATTTAGCTTCAAATCGATACGATATAGAAGGTTTAGCTACAAATCCATGCGAAACAAATGATTTAGCTTCAAATCAATGCGATGTAGAAGGTTTAGCTACAAATCCATGCGAAACAAATGATTTAGGTTCAGATGCTTTCGATTTAAGTGATGTAGCATCAAATGCTGACGAATCAAACGAGTTAGCTTAAAAATCCATGCGGTACACATCATTTAGCTTTAAATCCATGTGAAGTAGAAGGTTTAGCTTCAAATCCAAGCGAAACACATGATTTAGCATCAGAGACTTGCGATATAACTGAAATAGCTTCAAAGGCAGGGGAAACAAACGAGTTAGCATCAATTCCATGCGAAACACATGATTTAGCTGCAAATCAAAGCGATGTACAAGGTATATCTTCAAATCCAAACGAAACACATGATTTAGCTTCAAAACAATGCGATGTAGAAAGTATAGATTCAAATCCAAGCGCAACACATGATTTAGCTTCAAATCAATGCGATGTAGAAGGTTTAGCTTCAAATCCATGCGAAACAAATGATTCAGCATCAGATACTGGCGATATAACTGATATAGCTTCAAATGCAGGGGAAACAAACGAGTTAGCATCGAATCCATGCGAAACACATGATTTAGCTACAAATCAATGCGATGTAGATGGTTTAGCTTCAAATCCATGCGAAACAAATGATTTAGCTTCAAGCACTTGTGATATAAATGATATAGCTGCAAACGCAGACGAATCAAACGGGGTAGCTTCAAAATCCATGCTATACATATCATTTAGCTTCAAATCGATACGATGTAGAAGGTTTAGCTTCAAATCCATGCGAAAGAAATGATTTACCTACAAACACTTGGGATATAAGTGATATAGCAGGAAATGCAGACGAATCAAACGGGGAAGCTCCAAAATCCATGCGATACATATCATTTAACTTCAAACCGATACGAAGTAGAAGGCTTCGCTTCAAATCCATGCGAAACAAATGATTTAAGTTCAGATACTTCCCCGATACATTGATATTGCTTCAAATGCAGGCGAAACTAACAAGTTAGCTTCAAATAATGCGAAACACATGATTTAGCTTCAAATCAATGCGATGTAGAAGGTATAGGTTCAAATCCAAGCGCAACACATGATTTAGCTTCAAATCAATGCGATGTAGAAGGTTTAGCTTCAAATCCATGCGAGACAAATGATTTAGCATCAGATACTTGCGATATAACCGAAATAGCTCCAAATGCAGGGGAAACAAACGAGTTAGCTTCAAATCCATGCGAAACACACGATTTAGATGCAAATCAATGCGATGTAGAAGGTTTAGCTTCAATTCCATGCGAAACAAATGATTTAGCATCAGATACTTGCGATATAACTGATATAGCTTCAAATGCAGGGGAAACAAACGAGTTAGTTTCAAATCCATGCGAAACGCATGATTTAGCTGCAAATCAATGCGATGTAGAAGGTTTAGCTTCAAATCCGTGCGAAACAAATGATTTAGTATCAGATACTTGCGACATAACTGAAATAGCTTCAAATGCAGGGGAAACCAACGAGTTAGCATCAAATCCATGCGAAACACATGATTTAGCTGCAAATCAATGCGTTGTAGACGGTTTAGCTTCAAATCCAAACGAAACACATGATTTAGCTTCAAATCAATGCGATGTAGAAGGTATAGGTTCAAATCCAAGCGCAACACATGATTTAGCTTGAAATCAATGCGATGTAGAAGGTTTAGCTTCAAATCCATGCGAGACAAATGATTTATCATCAGATACTTGCGATATAACCGAAATAGCTTCAAATGCAGGGGAAACAAACGAGTTAGCTTCAAATCCATGCGAAACACATGATTTAGCTGCAAATCAATGCGATGTAGAAGGTTTAGCTTCAAATCCATGCGAAAAAAATGATTTAGCATCAGATACTTGCGATATAACCGAAATAGCTTCAAATGCAGGGGAAACAAAGGAGTTAGCATTAATTCCATGCAAAACACATGATTTAGCTTCAATTCAAAGCGATGTAGAAGGTATATCTTCAAATCCAAACGAAACACATGATTTAGCTTCAAATCAATGCGATGTAGAAGTTATAGATTCAAATCCAAGCGCAACACATGATTTAGCTTCAAATCAATACGATGCAGAAGGTTTAGCCTCAAATCCATGCGAAACAAATGATTTACCTACAAACACTTGGGATATAAGTGATATAGCAGGAAATGCAGACGAATCAAACGGGAAGCTTCAAAATCCATGCGATACATATCATTTAACTTCAAATCGACACGAAGTAGTAGGCTTAGCTTCAAATCCATGCAAAACAAATGATTCAGCTTCAAATCAATACGATGTAGAAGGTTTAGCTTCAAATCCATGCGAAACAAGTGATTTAGGTTCAGATACTTGCGATACATTGATATTGCTTCAAATGCAGGCGAAACTAGCGAGTTAGCTTCAAATCCCAGCGAAACACATGATTTAGCTTCAAACACTTGGGATATAAGTGATATAGCTTCAAATGCAGACGAAACCAACGAGTTAGCTTCAAAGCCAAGCGAATCACATGACTCAGCTTCAAATCAATGCGATTTAGAAGTTTTAGCTTCAAATCCATGCGAAACACATGATTTAGCTGCAAATCAAAGCGGTGTAGAAGGTATATCTTCAAATCCAAACGAAACACATGATTTAGCTTCAAATCAATGCGATGTAGAAGTTATAGATTCAAATCCAAGTGCAACACTTGATTTAGCTTCAAATCAATGCGATGTAGAAGGATTAGCCTCAAATCCATGCGAAACAAATGATTTACCTACAAACACTTGGGATATAAGTGATATAGCAGGAAATGCAGACGAATCAAACGAGTTAGCTTCAAAATCCATGCGGTACACATCATTTCGCTTTAAATCCATGCGAAGTAGAAGGCTTAGCTTCAAATCCATGCGAAACAAATTATTTAGGTTCAGATACTTGCGATACATTGATATTGTTTCAAATGCAGTCGAAACTAACGAGTTAGCTTCAAATCCATGCAAAATACATGATTTAGCTTCAAATCAATGCGTTGTAGAAGGTTAAACTTCAAATCTGTACGAAACAAATGATTTAGCTTCAGATACTTGCGATATAAGTGATATAGCATCAAATGCAGGCGAAACCAACGAGTTAGCATCAAATCCATGCAAATCACATGATTTAGCTGCAAATCAATGCGATGTAGAGGGTTTAGCTTCAAATCCATGCGAAACAAATGATTTAGCTTCAAGCACTTGTTATATATGTGATATAGCTGCAAATGCAGACGAATCAAACGGGGTAGCTTCAAAATCCATGCTATACATATCATTTAGCTTCAAATCGATACGATGTAGAAGGTTTAGCTTCAAATCCATGCGAAACAAATGATTTAGCATCAGATACTGGCGATATAACTGATATAGCTTCAAATGCAGGGGAAACAAACGAATGAGCATCAAATCCATGCAAAACACATGACTTAGCTTCAAATCAAAGCGATGTAGAAGGTATAGTTTCAAATCCAAGCGAAACACATGATTTAGCTTCAAATCAATGCGATGTAGAAGGTTTAGCTTCAAATCCATGCGAAACAAATGATTTAACATCAGATACTGGCGATATAACTGATATAGCTTCAAATGCAGGGGAAACAAACGAGTTAGCATCAAATCCATGCGAAATACATGATTTAGCTGCAAATCAATGCGATGTAGATGGTTTAGCTTCAAATCCATGGGAAACAAATGATTTAGCTTCAGATACTTGCGATATAACCGATATAGTTTCAAATGCAGTGGAAACAAACGAGTTAGCATCAAAACCATGCAAAACATATGATCTAGCTGCAAATCAATGCGATGTAAAAGGTTTAGCTTCAAATCCAAGCGAAACACATGATTTGGCCTCAGATACTTGCGATATAACTGAAATAGCTGCAAATGCAGGGGAAACAAACGAATGAGCATCAAATCCATGCAAACCACGTGACTTAGCTTCAAATCAAAGCGATGTAGAAGGTATAGTTTCAAATCCAAGCGAAACACATGATTTAGCTTCAAATCAATGCGATGTAGAAGGTTTAGCTTCAAATCCATGCGAAACAAATGATTTAACATCAGATACTGGCGATATAACTGATATAGCTTCAAATGCAGGGGAAACAAACGAGTTAGCATCAAATCCATGCGAAATACATGATTTAGCTGCAAATCAATGCGATGTAGATGGCTTAGCTTCAAATCCATGCGAAACAAATGATTTAGCATCAGATACTTGCGATATAACTGATATAATTTCAAATGCAGGGGGAACAAACGAGTTAGCATCAAATCCATGCAAAACACATGATTTAGATTCAAATCATTGCGATGTAGAAGGTTTAGCTTCAAATCCATGCGAAACAAATGATTTAGCATCAGATACTTGCGATAAAACTGAAATAGCTTCAAATGCAGGGGAAACAAACGAGTTAGCATCAATTCCATGCGAAACACATGATTTAGCTGCAAATCAATGCGATGTAGAAGGTTTAGCTTCAAATCCAAACGAAGCACATGATTTAGCTGCAAATCAATGCGATGTAGAGGGTTTAGCTTCAAATCCACGCGAAACGAATGATTCAGCATCAGATACTTGCGATATAACTGATATAATTTCAAATGCAGGGGGAACAAACGAGTTAGCATCAAATCCATGCAAAACACATGATTTAGCTGCAAATCAATGCGATGTAGAAGGTTTAGCTTCAAATCCATGCGAAACAAATGATTTAACATCAGATACTGGCGATATAACTGATATAGCTTCAAATGCAGGGGAAACAAACGAGTTAGCATCAAATCCATGCGAAATACATGATTTAGCTTCAAATCAATGCGATGTAGAAGGTTAAACTTCAAATCTATACGAAACAATTGATTTCGCTTCAGATACTTGCGATATAAGTGATATAGCATCAAATGCAGGCGAAACGACCGAGTTAGCTTCAAATCCATGCGAAACACATGATTTAGCTGCAAATCAATGCGATGTAGAAGGTATAGCTTCAAATCCGTGCGAAACAAATGATTTAGGATCAGATACTTGCGATATAACTGATATAGCTTCAAATGCAGACAAATCAAACGAGTTAGCTTCAAAATCCATGCGATACACATCATTTCGCTTTAAATTCATGCGAAGTAGAAGACTTAGCTTCAAATCCATGCGAAACAAATGATTTAGGTTGAGATACTTGCGATACATTGATATTGCATCAAATGCAGTCGAAACTAACGAGTTAGCTTCAAATCCATGCAAAATACATGATTTAGCTTCAAATCAATGCGATGTAGAAGGTATATCTTCAAATCCAAACGAAACACATGATTTAGCTTCAAATCAATGCGATGTAGAAGTTATAGATTCAAATCCAAGCGCAACACATGATTTAGCTTCAAATCAAAACTATGTAGAAGGTTTAGCCTCAATACCATGCGAAACAAATGATTTACCTACAAACACTTGGGATATAAGTGATATAGCAGGAAATGCAGACGAATCAAACGGGGAAGCTTCAAAATCCATGCGATACATATCATTTAACTTCAAATCGATACGAAGTAGAAGGCTTAGCTTCAAATCCATGCGAAACAAATGATTTAGCATCAGATACTTGCGATATAACTGAAATAGCTTCAAATGCAGGGGAAACAAACGAGTTAGCATCAAATCCATGCAAAACACATGATTTAGCTTGAAATCAAAGCGATGTAGAAGGTATATCTTCAAATCCAAACGAAACACATGATTTAGCTTCAAAACAATGCGATGTAGAAAGTATAGATTCAAATCCAAGCGCAACACATGATTTAGCTTCAAATCAATGCGATGTAGAAGGTTTAGCTTCAAATCCATGCGAAACAAATGATTCAGCATCAGATACTGGCGATATAACTGATATAGCTTCAAATGCAGGGGAAACAAACGAGTTAGCATCGAATCCATGCAAAACACATGATTTAGCTACAAATCAATGCGATGTAGATGGTTTAGCTACAAATCAATGCGATGTAGATGGTTTAGCTTCAAATCCATGCGAAACAAATGATTTAACATCAGATACTGGCGATATAACTGATATAGCTTCAAATGCAGGGGAAACAAACGAGTTAGCATCAAATCCACGCGAAATACATGATTTAGCTGCAAATCAATGCGATGTAGATGGTTTAGTTTCAAATCCATGGGAAACAAATGATTTAGCTCCAGATACTTGCGATATAACTGATATAGTTTCAAATGCAGTGGAAACAAACGAGTTAGCATCAAAACCATGCAAAACATATGATTTAGCTGCAAATCAATGCGATGTAAAAGGTATAGCTTCAAATCCAAGCGAAACACATGATTTGGCCTCAGATACTTGCGATATAACTGAAATAGCTGCAAATGCAGGGGAAACAAACGAATGTGCATCAAATCCATGCAAACCACATGACTTAGCTTCAAATCAAAGCGATGTAGAAGGTATAGTTTCAAATCCAAGCGAAACACATGATTTAGCTTCAAATCAATGCGATGTAGAAGGTTTAGCTTCAAATCCATGCGAAACAAATGATTTAACATCAGATACTGGCGATATAACTGATATAGCTTCAAATGCAGGGGAAACAAACGAGTTAGCATCAAATCCATGCGAAATACATGATTTAGCTGCAAATCAATGCGATGTAGATGGTTTAGCTTCAAATCCATGGGAAACAAATGATTTAGCTTCAGATACTTGCGATATAACCGATATAGTTTCAAATGCAGTGGAAACAAACGATTTAGCATCAAAACCATGCAAAACATATGATCTAGCTGCAAATCAATGCGATGTAAAAGGTTTAGCTTCAAATCCAAGCGAAACACATGATTTGGCCTCAGATACTTGCGATATAACTCAAATAGCTGCAAATGCAGGGGAAACAATGAATGAGCATCAAATCCATGCAAACCACGTGACTTAGCTTCAAATTAAAGCGATGTAGAAGGTATAGTTTCAAATCCAAGCGAAACACATGATTTAGCTTCAAATTAACGCGATGTAGAAGGTTTAGCTTCAAATCCATGCGAAACAAATGATTTAACATCAGATACTGGCGATATAACTGATATAATTTCAAATGCAGGGGGAACAAACGAGTTAGCATCAAATCCATGCAAAACACATGATTTAGATTCAAATCAATGCGATGTAGAAGGTTTAGCTTCAAATCCATGCGAAACAAATGATTTAGCATCAGATACTTGCGATAAAACTGAAATAGCTTCAAATGCAGGGGAAACAAACGAGTTAGCATCAATTCCATGCGAAACACATGATTTAGCTGCAAATCAATGCGATGTAGAAGGTTTAGCTTCAAATCCAAACGAAGCACATGATTTAGCTTCAAATGAATGCGATGTAGAAGGTATAGATTGAAATCCAAGCGCAACA